>NW_017253365.1:1882452-1961765 GCF_001642045.1 Paraphaeosphaeria sporulosa
GTGCGGGTGATGGAGACGAGCTCGAGGGTGCTTGGGGACGAGCATCCTTCCACGCTGACCAGCATGAACAATTTAGCGTTCACTCTTCAAGGTCAGGGCCACTACAACAAGGCTATTCCTTTACTTGAAAAATGCTGCCGGCTGCAGCGACAGGTCTTAGGCCCGGACCATCCTAACACGCGTTCGTCTCTCAAGGCTTTACAAGCGTGGAAGGTCGGAGAACAAACACCAAGTGATTATTAGCGAGGCCGCTCATTTTGGAGAAGTATGTTTCGTAGGTTGAACACAACGTAATCGTCATGCGCGACTACAATGGGGCAAGTGCTAAAGCATTTGTAACATAGGTACGCTTTCTGTAAGATATCGCGATAGAGGAAGATTAAAGCATGTAAATTTTGCGAGTGATTAGAAAAAATCACTACAGTACGTGGTTTAGCGTTCTGAGGTGTCTTGGAAGTCATATTTTTACATTGGCCTCTAGCCCGTTTTCAAGGTATTTCTTATCTGTGACATGGAGCATAGTAAACAATGCACAACATGGTGAGAACATCAGAGATCACGTACAATACCGGAAATACGATGTCAGATATCAAAGCATGTCAAGTGTCTTGAATGTCGGTTCTGATTCAATTCTGGGCTAACCTGCCTTCTCTCGCTACAACATAAGGGATCTCGTTTGCAAGCGAAGGCCGCGATGGCCCCCAGTTGACTAGTGACACCCGGATAGCTCTTTGATGATTGCTTAGACTTCTCGTAATCTTGACCTAGATAACTGATGCTGTATGTGGGCGCGCCGTACGCAGATAGTCGATACAGGAGGTCACCGCCAATGTAGCCAGTGCCGCCGGTTCTGTGCATAGATGCGCATTGGTCATTTGCTGTACTTAAACCAAAATTTACAGCAAAGCTCTCGTCATGATATCATGCAGTGTTTAGTATCAATGCCTTTAGCATTCTGTTAACAGAAAGTTTGAAAAACGGGCGTGCCGTACCCTAAGAAGGCATAGACAAAGATACCTCAGTAGTCTTGGCTCCTTGCAGGAATTTTCAATGAGAGACCGAGCTGGTCACCGAACTGAATTCGGTGCGAGATTCGTGCACGCACCAAGTCCTTTGCTCCGAATTGCCACTCAGTCATACACATCTTGATAAAATTAAAAAGGAGATAAGTAACGGGAATGCACGGATCGAGTAGTGCCGAACTGAACTTATCGACTCCGACGTCGACAACGTATAGTATTGCAAAACATATAGGGAATATAACCTATGAAGACGAAGCGCCAAAGGATATAATTCAGAAGTACAAAACGATCAGACAAAACAATCGCTCAAAGTGTGATGCACGCTCCGCTGCTGAACGCATGAACATCGTGACAATCTTGAGGATGAGACTTAAACCACGCTCGACAAGTAAGCAAACTTAACAAACAGGCCATTTGGTGATCATACAACCATTATACGACGCATAGCATAGTGCTCGTGTTCAACTATTCTCTTTTTCGCCGAACAAAGCGTAGCGAGCACGTTATGCTGCTGGCTTCCTTTCCAATTTCCTCGGCTTCTTCTTCTGAGGTGCTGAATCCGTGCTAGACTTCGGGGTACTGTTCAATTTCCGGGGCTTTTTCTTCTCTGTGGCCGAAGCGGTGGGGTTTGGTTTGCTTGCTGCTGCCGGTTTGCCCGAAGGCTGAGACCTCGTGGGCGGGTCGCGCTTCTGCGCTTGGTTGGCTTGGGCGGGTGCTTTAGGCTTGGGCGCCTCCTTGGGTTTGGGAGCCTCTTTTGGCGTGGGCGCTTCTTTTGGCGTGGGCGCTTCTTTTGGCGTGGGCGCTTCTTTTGGCGTGGGCGCTTCTTTGGGCTTGGGCGCTTCTTTGGGCTTGGGCGCTTGCTTCGGTCCTGACGCTTGCTTGGGCTTTGATGGTGCCTTGCGTGCTGTGTTTTGCTGAGGCTGCTGTTTCTGGGGCTGGCCTTTTGCGTCGTCCTGTCCACCACCCCACGAAGGCATTGACGGCATGCTGGGCATTTTGGGCATTGAAGGTATTCCGGGCATAGATGGCATCCAGCTTGTCATGTCTCTTGCGGACTGTGCCCAAGTCTCTGGCATCGCTCCACCGTCATCACACTGCATCTTCTCCAATTCTTCTTGTGTGGGGGCCTGCGTTTCTTTCGTCTGCATGACCATTTTTTCCAATGCCTTCTTCTGTGCTGGAGTACACTTCCAGTTAGGGAAGTCTCCAACAATGCTTCGTACACCCTGGGAGGCCATCTGACCAAGGTCCCAGAACGGGCCATGCATAGCTCCGTAGACGGAACCGATGCCACCGCCGAGAAGCCCCGTCACCGCAGAAATTGTTCCGCCGACCAGCGCACCTGTCAACTTTCCAATCGTAACGCCCGGTTGGACGCCTAAACCTGCACCGGCAGCGAGACCTTGGAAAGTGCCTGAACGGGTGTATTTCGCAGCTTTCCCAAAGCTTTCAGCCTCAATCTCCTTGTTGATAGCTTTAGCAAGTATTTCTTCGCGTGCATCTGGATCGCCCGCGGCATTCGCAGCTTGTCTCAGCTCATACGCCTTCTGCATGGCCTGAAGCGCCATAGAGGCCGAAACGGCCGAATTCTGTTTGATTTCATTATCCGGGATATGGTTCTGTTTTCCGGCACCGCTGGATTTCTTTTGCTGGGCTGACATTCTTGAGTTTTGTTATTGTGAGTAAGAGTGAGTATCCGGACGGCGTCCAGATGTTTGGGTATATCAGAGAGGGAAACATTGATCGTCATGATCAGCATACGTCATTAGCGCGTGCATGGTGGCGCAGCTAAGGAAGTTAGGGCGCCACGACGTAAACACAGATGCAAGAAACAGGTTGGTTTCTGTCATCAGGCGTGGAGCGATGAGTGTCAATTGAAGAAGGCGAGCTGTTCTGTGGCAGATCATTGAAGGAGCTGCTGGTGGATCCATGGGTAGAGGATCTGCGCTTGACTCTTTTGGACTAGCTCCATCTCATCACACTGCACACTTGATCACATCGATCGACCTCATGTTTACAAGAACTCTCGAGGATGCTTCTTGTCTGGTGAGCGGGCATTTCAATTGAGTGGTATTGCAGAGCCAACGTCTGCTTCGGAGCGGTGAGGTGCAATATAACACAATCGGTCCGATTCAAGGGCCACAATGCAGTTGCCATCACACCCATGCTCAATTTGTCGATCGTCCTGTCGTCGAGGCGGAACGCCAGATCAGGGCGAATCATGTCAATGTGAACGAGTTCGAACGTCAGCGACTCCATAACGTCCTTTCAGAGCCGTGAGTCTCCACTGGTCGAAATGAGTGGGATATGGGATAAAAAAGATGTTGATCTGGAGGAATGCAGCAACAAGATATGTATTGCGCACACTAATTGAGAGGTCGACGAGGCGCACACGGATATGCAGCCCTGGAGACCCTCTTTGCAGGGATATGATACGCAGTAGAACACGATACGGACTCCGCCCGTGCGGTAAGTCACATGATTGCCCATCGGAATCAACAGACGCGTGTTTCGAAGGCATCAAGAAAACATACACGCGTAACATGCTGAGCATGCGCTGAAGTGAAGTGCAGGTGGAAGTCGGACCACGGCAAGCTTCGACCCTGTTGTGGAGCTAGCCCTTATGCGGGGGCGGAAAACGGACTAACCTTGTTGCCGAGGCGTCATCGTCGCCGGACAGCGATAGTCGCAGCATTGAACACTTGTGAAGGTGCATCGCGGGCCTTGGAGCTAATTCACTGCAGGCGCCTTCAGATCAGAGCCTGCCTGGAGCCATGTCGCGGGAGCAGCACTCCCGATGAGCTGCCCGCATTCTGCAGCCCGCGTCCCCGACCGCGCCCCATCATGTCCTCGAACATCCGCGTCTTCGTGCAATGGAAGAACTCGACCGTATTCGCCGGCGAAGACATTGAGTGCACAATCACCTTCAAGAATACAGCCCTGCCCGAAGGCCGCGACAAGTCGCCCATCCGAAAGGCGAATGGCTTTGCGCCGGGCGGGGAGCGCCAGCGCAAGCTGCCCCCCGTGCACTCGTCGACGCGCCCCTCCGTCTCGCGCAATTCCTCCTTCACGTCTCTCGGCGGGCCAGCACAGCATTTGCGCGGCCACCGCCCGGCCCTGTCGGTGCAGACGGCATCCTCGGTTGGCGACCGCAATCGCTCCCCCCAGCCGTACAGCGCAGCCTTCAACAACGGCAGCGCCACGCCGGCACACAAACACGGTCACGGAAAGTCGCTCTCGATAGTATCCCTAGGCACAGATGCAGCCACAGAAGGCAGCCACGAGCGCCCGGCTCCAGCAGCCCGGCGGCCGATGCGCGCCCATGGCCGGTCCGCAAGCCTTCAGGTGATGCCAGGCCGGCCAAGTCCCTTCCCAGGTACCAATAGCTCTTCCTTCTTCCCGTCACCTGCTGATCGTACTACAGTCACGTCTCCCGGACACCGCTCCGGAAGCCACTATTCTCCACGTTCCGGTGGGGGCTCTCCGCCGACGATCCACGAGCCTTTCCCAAGCGCTTCTTTCCCGCCGCGACCCGTCCGAACACACTCGGGCGCAGCCACCGCCCCAAACACCCCGGCGCTCCGAAGCGGCCCGCGAAAGCCATCCGGCTCATTCTCGCAAAACTTCAAATTCCCCGCGTCCCCCCCGACGAACGACCCCTCGCCAGAGCGTCCCGTTGCGAATGACGTGGAGACGAGCGCCAGGGCGCGGTCTCCTCTTCAACGCGAAACGTCCCATGATGCGCCTGTCGAACCGCTGTCTAAACAACCCACAGAAAACCTCTCTCCAATCGCGCGGATACTGTCTGGCTCCAGTATGAATGGGACACCAAGGAGTAGCGCAGAGTTCTATTCCCAGAGCAACAACTCTACTGAGACGCTAGCATCCGAGTACATAGTGCCGCAGACCGCACGTCTTCTGCCGAGAGTATTCCACCAGCGCCGGCAATCGCAGTTAGTGCCGCCGAACCAAAGGATGCAGCCTGAAGCTTTGATGATGGGCTATGCTCAAGTCATGGGATCTTTCACCTTGGATGGCTCGTTGATCAACCAAGCTCCGTTTGAGGAGGTCAAAAGAAAAGGAGTTGTGGGTGGACAAGGCGGAGGAGGTGTCGTTGGTGTCGAACGCACAAAGCGCGAGAGTGGCTTGTTCGGCGCACTTGGCTGGTCGAACATCGGAGAATCCATAGGAGGATTATTAGGTGCTTCGGAGCCGTCGAGCATCCGAGAAATGAGAGGGCTCGCAAGCTCGAAAACCGTTCCTTTGATCACCACCCCGCAGTCCATTTTGTTTGTCGACCTACAACTAGCTCCCGGCGAAAGCCGCAGCTATACCTACAGTTTCACATTACCTCGGGGCTTGCCTCCTACACACAAAGGAAGGTCGATGAAAGTAGTCTACCACTTGACTATCGGTACTCAACGGCCGGGATCCGCACGCGATCAGCAAGTGAAGCATGTCGAAATACCCTTTCGTGTTTTCGGCAGCGTGAACAGTATGTATATCCTTGCACAAATATAGGTAGTCACTAAGGGAGAGCAGGTCGGGGCGAGATATTAGGGCATGATCTCATGTCCCCGTACATAATCCTCCGAGATCAAGCCAAAACCTCCACTGTTGATCCTGATTCAAGAACTGGTTCCCCAAGCAAGAAGACCTCCACCCAAACGACCCAAGACACAGCCAACTTCAACGACTTCTTAGAATACGTCGACAATCTCCTTGATCGTCCCCGGCAAAATTCTTCCATGGGCCTTCTCTCTCCCACAGAAACCATTCCGGGCCGCTCCTCCCTACCCGATGAACCTCAATCCATGAAAGAAGCCATTGACCTGGCCATCATGCGCAGCAACCTCACTGGTGCCGCAAATCAATCCGCGAACCGCTTCGAAATCGCCCGCAGCGGTCGCCGCGTCGCCGTTATCATGCTAGCGCGCCCAGCATACCGTCTGGGCGAGACCGTATCCGCGGTCATCGATTTTACAAACGCTGATATTCCATGCTACTCGATGCACGTGTCGCTTGAGACGTGCGAGAAAGTCGATCCAGCCATTGCATTAAGAAGTAATGCGTCCATCTACCGCGTCACCCGCAAAGTACACGCTTCCTTCTCCGAGAACGCTCTCTTTGCGCAACGCTTATCCTTCTCACCCACCATCCCTCCGAGCGCGACACCCGAGTTCATCACGAGTGGCGTAAGTCTCGAATGGAAGCTTCGCGTGGAATTCATCACGCCTCGGCTTGTGCACGAGGATGGCGAGCAGGCGTACTGGGATGATCTACTCGAGGAGGTGGAAAGCGGTGACAGGGGCGTCATATTAGCGGCGGCAGAGAGGCTGCCCGCGGAGAGTTTCGAAGTCATGGTGCCAGTGAGGGTGTATGGGGCTGTTAGTAGAGCGGAGGTTGATGAGGATGGCGGCGAGGGGCTGCCTGTGTAGCACAGTTTTGACACCACCTTGTTCGGCTGTTGGCCCCGGTAACGGGCATACTTGGATAGAAGTAAATGCAGACGGAGACATTTTTACCCTGTACATGAGATAAGGGGTAAGCTTGCAATTGAAGGCATATAACATGGTGTGTTGGATTTGATGTTGTATACCATGGGCTAGATAAATTCAGATTCGCACCATCAGTAATGGGTTTTCGATTTTCACTTTCATGAACTTACTGCCCAGGCGCTTCAAGGGTAGTCATATTGGAACAGAAGCGCTGTCTTGTGTACCACGCCATGCCATCATTTCTCTTTCTGCCCATGATCTAGACTGCTTACCTCCGGCCAGTTCTTTGGTAGGTGAGATACTGAGCAGGAGTCAACAGTCGGCAGAATGTACCCGAAGCGTGTAAGACGTTGGGCACGACTTTGCTTGCTTCTGTCACGATATCCTCCTCCAACTGTCGCATGACAAATTTCACAACAGCCTCGTGCTCGGCGCATCCTCATGAGACTTTCAGCAAGCTAGCTCGGAACCTCGAAGGAACACTCTCCCAACCTTATCGCCATCCCCCACTTAACCAAGCCTCGGCTTCCCCGTCGTTTGAGAGGCTGACACTTCTCGCCCCTCGTGCAATTTCCTAACACTGAAATGGAAGACACGGACGGCTGTTTCACATCTCCCACGTGGCAGGGTCACATTCTTCTCGCTGTACCACGCTGGTTGTGCCTCGGCTTCCCGTGGCTGGAGGCGCTGATGTTTCTCTATCTGCAAGGCTTCTCTGCTCGTCACACACGTTCCGTGGGGGCAGCTGAGGAGTTTGGCAGAACCCTAGATCGTGACGAACCTTTCTACGACGAGATAATTCTCCGGTCACCCCACATGTACCGTTGGATTAGACAAATTACAACTTTTGGTGATTGGTGGATACAGGCTTGCTCAGCTGTCAGGGCAAAACACTGCAATATACTTTTGGCTGACGCACCACACTATATGCTGTTTACTCAGTCTCTCGGTAATGGTCTAGATACAAGTGTGTTACGTACATGCATGCGGGGGGTACTATTACGACATCGCCACAGCTATCTGAACTACGAGAGCCACCTTAGCGAAGGTGTTAACACCATGAAAGACGTTGAACTTGTTTGATCAGAAGTCGATTTGTGAGGACAGATCTCGCGTTCCCAAAATGCGACTGCAGAGAACCCTGCCGGCTCTAAAGCCGCAAGAACGACTCCTCGCAGGGTATACCCTTCGCAACCGCATACAGGCAGGTCGTCGGGTGCAACCTCGCGTCAGGAGAATCCTAGAACCTGGATATGCAAGCTATAAATTGGCATTCACGACCGTGATCGCCACGTGGGCGTGATATGACTTGCATGTGCATCTCCTCATCTCCGGCTCCACAGCATCGGCTGGTGCCAACCGCCTGCGCACACTGCGAGATACACGCGACCAAGGGCGTCGAAATATCGCGGGAACGATGGGGGGCGGTTGAGAAGTGCCGTTGCGCTAGTGACGCACCGCTTCATTCGCTCGGTAGACCGTGACCGCGGCTGTCATTGCGGGTAGGCTAGAGACAAGCGGCTCGATGGCGTGTACGCCAGACGAGGAGCGGCGCAATAGACTTTAGGGCTGCTGCCCGAAGAGGGGCAATGCGTCTTAGAACGCTACGCCATCAATTGATTGAGGCGTGGTCAACTTGCCACCGGCGGAAAAAGCGGCAGTGGGAGCTGAACAATGGCTGATGTTGGAGCTGGCGAGCAAACGCAAGCCGAGAAGGAAGGAGGGATCATAAATCGTTACTCGATTGAATAAGCTATCATGCAGGACGCTGCATGTGGGTATCTCAGAAAAAAGTCGCTACTGCCGATGATCAAGCACATCGAAAGGCTGCGTCGCGTTCACGCTGTACGGCTGCCCGGTTCCATCGCTCACACCTGTCCTCACGCTCTGCGTTCGCTGCATTCGCATCGGTTCCCTACTCTCTTTCCCCCGCAACTCGGACAATCCATACACCATCTCCTCGTCCTCTTCTCGCCCATCCTCCCTGACCACCATGTCCATGTCCGTGTTTTTGTCTACAGCGTGTGTCAAGCTGCCCGACCGCCTCGGTCGCGTGTTTGCGTATGTTGCATTGTTCGTCTCGTAGTGGTAGGTGGGGTAGGTTCCGCCGTCGGAGAAGTAGCGTGGTAGCATGTAGGTGAGGAGGCGGCGGAGGGCTGGGGCGCAAGCGGCAATTATGGCGATCGAGGGCTCAGTGACAGAGGATACAACGCCGATGTTGTAGGCCCGGTCCGTGTTGGGAGCATAGCGGTAGTAGTAAACTATCAGTCTGGCGACGGATCCGATGGTTGCAATCCAACCCATGCTCATAACGGCGACAACCGCCATCTTTGTTTTGCGTTTCATTTGGAGGTTCCACACCATGGCGGTGGGAATAGGCATGATGATGAGGTCCATGAAGATACTGAGGGCGCAGCTGGACATGATGAACTGGAGACTGTTGATGCACTTGCCCCCAGCGACCTTGTTGCCATCAGCGTCCGTGTGGTCCATTAGTGGTTGAAGATAAGCGTATCTGATTGGATCGCACTGAAAGATGTTGACAAGAGTAGTTGAGGTGAAATAGCCGACGTTCATCCAGACTGTTTTGCGGGTCAGTGAGCGAGCCGGGAGGTATGAGATGGTGATGCATCCTTACAGACAACATGCAGTGCCCACCGAATATGCCATCGTTGGTCCTTCACGCGGAAAAGAAACATGATGATCGAGGCGCGGATCGCACCCATCATAGGGTGGTAGAACATCTGCACAGCGAAACTCCATTTCCTCGCGTGGACGAGTTGCTCCAGGGTCTGTTTGGGTACCTCGCTCGTGCGATAGCCAGTGTGGCTCACGATGATGTCTGGTCAATATCAGTGACCGGACTTGCAGTCAGAGGCCGCGACGCTTACACTCGTAGATGGTGAGTGTTTGCCCTAGGAGCAAAAGTAACGAGAGGTGTATGAGCCAGTCATCCCACCCAAAGTTCTGCCCCAAATAGCGAGAAAACGTCCTCGCACCAACGAATATCGCAGCGAGAATTGGGAAGACGCACGTCACTGCGAGAGCTCCTGCTTGACGATCCGCACCCATGTCAAAGGGAAGGCGCTGGAAATTCGCAACTGTAGATGGAATTAGGACAGGCTTCATAGTATCCAGCATGTTTGTGTTTGGTACTCACATTGAGATGTTATGCATATGCAGTTCCCGGCTGAAGGTCTTTTACGATCTACTGATATGTCGGAGGAAGTCTAACTAGACGACAAATGTGACATGCTCCATCTTCGGCACCTGAGGGCCTCGATTCTTTAACACAAGTGTGCCTGGAGGTAGCGTGCGGCAGCTGATGCCATCTCGGCACGAAGCAGCAGGCACGTCCCGCTCGTATCGTTTCTGAAATGGGAACTGAAATGTGTTGATCTGACGTCGGGGAAGAACCCGCGACACGGTTCCTGAGTCGTTACGCCCCATTGAGTTTATGCCCATGACAAAGATGGCTAGCGCATGCTCTTAGCGGCTCAGGACCAAGTTTTCTCCTTCTGTCATTATGGTGAAACGCCACGCGCGATGTTTTCCACCGCGGCACGCGTACGCTGCCGAGTCCGCGCGCTTACCGGTAGCAGATAGTAAACGTACAAACCTCCGAGCGTAACCCGCGGTGGCAGCTGTGCCTCGCAGGCTTCTAGTCCACACCGCTGTAGTGCGGCTGCTCGACGCCTCTACAAACGCCTCAAGCGGGGTTGCATGCATCCACGGTGATTATCTTCCTCTAATGCCACTCGCGCCGGGTCGCCCCTTTCGGGAGAACGAGTGCTTTGGCCACTTGGGCTGAAATGGGGCTGTTTGTAGAAAAGATCGTCAAATTGAAGAGATGCGGACAGGGAGCGCATTGGCCCGCATTGACTGCACCGAGTCACGTCGGTTCATTGACGCCGTACAACGTGCTGCGATCAGCTCTTCCGCTGCCTTTGCTAGACGTCGAGGATCTTCCCGTTGCATCCACCTGCTCCTTTGCAGAGGATATTACCTGGGTGTTCCTCGACAATTTCAAAGGGTAGACTGCCGGCAGCATTCACTCCTTTCGCTGAGGCTCGTCATTCGAGATAGGGACACGAAACTCTCACAATGGGTCGACAACAAGGCAATGGTTCGAAACCCGCGAGGCTTTTGGCCCTCCTTGCAACCTCAGCAATCGCAACTCCCATTATTTCGCCTGCCAGTTGGGATGTCGGCAGTCTTTTTCTCTCAAAGACAGCGCCGAACAATACCTCGTCGAGATGCAAAGTCTATCCGGGCGACCAAAATTGGCCTTCAGATGAGGCCTGGGCCAATCTAAACAAGCTGGTAGACAATCGCTTGCTAGACCGACCAGAACCTTTGGCCTCGGTCTGTTACAACGGACCGCTTTATGATGCAGAGGAATGCGTCAAGGTGACCGCCCACTGGAACGAATCTTACTCACACTTCGACAACGCTGTTGAAATGATGAGTCCCGTGGCGCAAGGCATGACATGTCTTCCACCAAACATATTCGACTCTTCCAACTGCACCAGGGGCGGTTTTCCGATGTATGTCATCAACGCAACAAAGCCGGAACATGTTCAGATGGGAGTCAATTTTGCCCGGAACACTGGAGTCAGATTGGTCGTCAAGAACACCGGGCATGATTTCTTGGGTAAGTAGACCCTTCACTAAAAAGAGTATACCTAAAAGAAATCAGGGAGGTCTGGTGGCAAGGACGCGCTGAGCATCTGGACACGTTACTTCAAGGATATTGAGTATATCGAAGAGTATGTAGACGCAAAAACTGGCTATTCGGGACCGGCTTTCAAGGCTGGAGTCGGTGTGCAAGCTTTTGAGATCTACAAGGCTGCTCACGAGAAGGGACACTCCGTTGTCGGCGGCGAGGGCGAGACTGTCGGTATCTTTGGAGGATATATCCAGGGTGGCGGTCACTCGCCACTCACTTCCCTGTGAGTCCGATGCCTATCCCTCAGAGTCGATTTCACTAATATGGCCTAGTTACGGCACAGGTGCAGACCAGGTTCTCTCGATGGAAGTTGTCACCGCAGATGGCGACTACGTTACAGCGAACTCTACATCTAATACTGAACTTTTCTGGGCAATGCGCGGTGGGGGTGGCTCAACGTTTGGTATTGCGACTTCAGTAACAGTCAAAGCTCACCCCGATTTCCCCACGACGGCATCGCGCTTCTCGTTCACCTCCGAAAAGGTCGGCAACGAGACATTCTGGGCCGCGATCCGCGATTACGTCGATTACTTCATTCCCAATGCTGATGCTGGCACTTACGCATACTGGACGCTTATCCCCAACGTCTGGACCGGCATCTTCAGCTTCGGCATGTCCCCTTTCTTCGCCCCAAACAAAACGCTTGAGGAAACCCAGGCCCTGCTCCAACCCTGGCTCACCCGCTTGGAGGAACTCGGCATCAATGTCAACCCCAACATCACTCATTTCAACTCCTACTACGAAGCCTGGCGAAGCTCCTTCCCGCTCGAAACTGTTGGCAAAATCAATGCAACGACTGCCTCTCGCATGTTCCCTCGCTGCAACTTCGAAACTAAGGAAAAGCGCGATGAACTCTTCCAAAACTTGCGCCAATCGAGCGAGAACAACCGTGTGCAAGTACACTTCAACATCAAGGCCGTTGATCCAGCGAATTCTGACAACGCTGTGAACCCAGCATGGCGTGAAAACATACTCTTCGCTCAGCAAGCCGTGCGATGGAACCCCAACGGCACCGCGGCCGAAACGCTGAAAGCTCGACAAGAATTCCAGAGAGGTGACATGCAGCGCTGGAGAGACATCAGCCCTGGTGCTGGGTCGTATCTCGCTGAAGCGGATCGTCTGGAACCAAACTTTGGACAAGCGTTCTGGGGCGATAAATACCCGCGTCTGCTTGAGATCAAGGCCAAGCTAGATCCTCATGATGTCTTCTTTGCTACCACAAGCGTGGGAAGTGAGAGGTGGAAGGTTGAAAGCGTTGATGGGTTGCCGAATGAGAATGGCAAGCTCTGTCGCGTTGAGAACTAAGCTCCTAGTCGCTTTACGTCTACATTCCCTACACCATCTTTTCGATTATTCTCTGTATATACCTTGCGGTCGTGCTCTATGAGCAGATAGGGGCAACGCGTCCACCTCTAATTTCTATTGAGAGCACACGCCTTCCGGTTGTGTTTCTTTTCTCCCTTGCCAGACCTGAAGGGACCGTCGAATGCATACATAACGCGCGGTCAATAATCATCGACGTCTTCAAGCCTGTGCCAAATGAACAAACTTCAGACCCCCTCGCAGAACTTAGCCTTTCTCTTCCCGGTGATGCTGCAGGCCAATGCAAAGCTATTCAGTGTGCAATCAGCAAATTGTTCGCGATTTACTCTGACACACATCTACGATTTTCGTCACTCAGTCTGATGACGCACTGGGCCTGCTTTGTTCATCCGACATAGCCACTTCCATATAGCGACCAACATTTATGCAGATGAGATGCATGTGCGGTAACGGCAATATGTATTTCTCTCCATGCGTAATGAGACTTAACTTCAACTGGGCGTGACAAATGAACCTTAGAAAGAGAGGGTTCGACAAAGACCCTCCATATCCAGGAATAACCCAAGACCGAGCAGGAGCTAGCCGCCAGAAGTTTAATGATCTGCCTCCTCATTTCCCCACCTTGCACTTGTTCTAGAATACTGTGAAGCTGACTAGGTTCAGAACCAGTGTTTTTCAACCCCAGGTAGAGGGGATATCTCGAGAATCTACGACTTAGGGTTGGTTGGATTGATCGGGGGGCTTCTTCTGTGTCGTGGCTAAAGATGATGCTGAAGGCTTCGCTTTTGACTTGTTCTGGGTGCCAGATGAAGGCTGAGGGAAGGAATCGGCCTGATAAGTCTCGTCATTCGCGCGAGACGATGCATGAGCCGTCAAGCCATGGTGATAGTACTTGGGATCCTGGGCCTAATTGCTGTTAAGTGCGAGCCTTCCAAGACTGCCAGTCGTAGCGTTCGCCTTGTAGAGATCCTAAAGGATCAGTATTGTACACTTTCACAGCAGCTTATAAGTACATACATAGTCCGGGTCCTTGTTCTTCGGTTCCCTCTTCTTCGGTACTTCTTCTTGGCCATGATGATGGTTGACTCGGTGGTGTAATTGACAAAGCAAGGGGGGATATATTGACTTGTAGACTTTGGTATTAGTATTTTTCAGGAGGGGTTTGAATTCTATGACAATTATCTTGGATTGTCCCAAGTTATAATGGGAATGTAGCCAATTTATATCCTGATATTCTACAGGAGTTCATGACAAGACACTGGGATTGTGAGACCTCAGGTCCCAGATTGGCTGTGCGAAACACTTCTGTGCGCTCATAGAGCCTTTATAGAGAACATTCTAGCAACAGTCTCTAGATATAGTCTTAGACATCTGCATTTCTCAAGTGCGTGTTTCAAACTGAAGAATAATACGATACGCGCCCAACAAGTGTTGGCGAAGAGGAATCTACGTGCGGACCCTATATTTGTGCTGCATTCTTCAACAAGTTCAAAACAGGAAGATGAGCCTCCAGACCTGGAATGGCGAGCGCCCGTTTAATTTGGATGTGCTGTGACCGTGAGCCTGACCGACCATGGCATTATCTGCGCCACAGTTAAAATGCTCTTGTTAAGCCGTTCTCCAAGGACAGCTCACACTCACTGGCCTTATCTTTCCGCCACTAGCAAAATTATTGTTGCTTATCCTTGGGAATCGAAGATTGGACAAAGTATGTCGTTCCATCAGTCTCGCATAGAACTATTCGATAGGCGCATACATGTGCAGTGAAGCGACTCGTTATATCCATGCGCAGAACGTGTCAGATGTTAGGATAGTAAGTGCTTCAGTATGTCGTTGGTCTTCAACCTGGTGAAAGAACTCCAACGTTGCCCTTGTAGGCCGTATGGCAGCTTCTCGGCTAACCGGAAAGGTGTTAATGTCTTCACTAATCTGGCAAGCGACTCTCACTCACACTCCACCTGCCAGTGACCTTGCAAACAACCCCTGAGGTTGATCAAGCGCAATCAACGACAAACGACGCACTTACA
The DNA here is from genome assembly GCF_001642045.1 of Paraphaeosphaeria sporulosa. Classification (NCBI taxonomy): domain Eukaryota; kingdom Fungi; phylum Ascomycota; class Dothideomycetes; order Pleosporales; family Didymosphaeriaceae; genus Paraphaeosphaeria; species Paraphaeosphaeria sporulosa. The sequence continues at coordinate 1,897,052 of NW_017253365.1, forward strand.
CTTACATATAACTTCGCAACGACGGCAACTCAGTTGTCATTCACGCTGTCGCCCGCTAGTCCAGCCATGAAAGACGATCCGATGCAATAGTGCGTACTCGAGGGTAGAGGGACAGAGACCGAAGCTAAAAACGGTACAGTGAGCGTATCGACGCAAAGATGATGTGCCAGAAGCTTCCTCGAGAGCTCCGCGATTTGGCATACATGCATTTCTGGGCCCAAGAAGACACCATGTGCGAATGGCTCCGCGTGTGGTACCCCTCACTACTACTCGGCCGCACTACACATACTCCCTACGATGAGTTATGTACGGGTATTCGCTCGCTCGATGTTCCAGTTGCTGCCGAATTAGTCCAGTGGTACTACGAAAACCGTGGCGCAGACCTTGGAATCGGCCAATCAATTGAGAGGCCCTTGTGGTTCCCTGGAGGTATACGTACCGGTAGCAAGTGGCTCCTCGAAGCGCTCGACTTACAAGACCTCCCCAAATTCATGACCACGGACGTCTTCGGCGCGGGTGTCACTCCTGCCGACTGCAAGTTGCGTGCCCTTACAGCCCGTATCGACCTGAGCGACTACATACATGTGGCACAGTCGATCCAGATCGACAGACTGCTTGAGCCTATGCGCACGCAGCACAAGTCGGAGGGGTTCACGCTTTGTGTTAACGTGGTGGGATGGTGGACTGATGACTTCCCCTTCGACCTCATCTCTGGTCTTGGAAGCAAGCTTGGAGAAGTTTTTGAGAAGCTTGCGGAAGGGAACGTGACAGCATCAGCACGGATCATGCTGGTCCAATATGTACCCGAAGGCGAAGGCTCCAAAGTGAACATTATCGAGGGTGTTGGAAACATGCTGGGAGCTTCCGAGGATGTCTGGGAAGAGTTCTTGAAGGAAAAACTGGGAAGAACCTCGCGCAGGCATTAAGACGACAGCTAAATTTCCCTGAGCATCATACAGCAACTCTACTCATGCATTCGGACCTTCATGGCATGCTGGTGCAACTGTCAAGCGGTGAGCCATAGCAAAGGAAACCGAAGCATAGGACAGAATGCGGCCCAAGCGATCAAGCCGAGGCGCATCCTCCCCGCAAACCAATCCCCGCGCCTAACCGCGCAAGCGCACACCACCTCACGTTCCCCCAGCTCCGTTCACTTTGACTGCAAAACCCAAACATGTCTTCGAGATTTGCTTGCTTACGCACTGCGCGTTTGGCTGCGCGATACCCGCTGCGGCGAAGATATGCAACAACTGCATCCGACTTCGTGCGCATCGTGGAGGTCGGCCCACGCGACGGGTTACAGAACGAGAAGCAGAGCATACCAGTCGCTACCAAGATCGAGCTTATCAACAAGCTGGCCCAGACTGGATTGAAAACAATTGAAGCTGGATCCTTCGTATCGCCCAAATGGACACCGCAGGTAAGAGCATTCCTACGTCGTCGTGCCTTCCTTACAGTTGCGCGCTCTCTACCTGCCGGCGTAGCAGCACTCGAAGTTTAGAGGAGCTGACACAATCTGAATAGATGGCAAATTCGTCCCAAATCCTCGAACATATTCTCAAGACCCCGCCCGCAGCTTCACATCCCATCACGTACCAATGGCTCCTTCCGAACGTCAAAGGCCTGGACAATTTCCTGTCTATATGGCAAGCTAAGGCGGGGGGAAATAACGAATACCCTACACCTCCGCCATCCCCTGGCGGCGATGCGGCATCTGGCGCGGGAGCGAACATTCACGAAATTTCCATATTCACTGCTGCGACTGAGACGTTTACCCAGAAGAACACAAACTGTTCGATAGCAGAATCTCTGCAGAGATTCGAGCCCATTATGGCACGAGCGAAGGAAGCCGGTCTCAACGTACGGGCCTACATTTCAGTCGCTCTCGGCTGCCCCTATGAAGGACCAAATGTCAACCCGCACAAAGTTGCCGAACTCGCCGTGAGCCTTTTGGAGATGGGCGCAGATGAGATATCAGTAGCTGACACCACGGGCATGGGGACCGCGCCGAAGACTGCGGAGCTCCTCAAGACGCTCAGTGCAGCTGGTATTGAGAAGAGTGACCTGGCCCTGCATTTCCACGACACATATGGACAGGCATTGGTCAACTCTCTTGTCTCGCTTGAGCATGGTATTCGCACATTTGACTCCGCGGTTGCCGGTCTCGGCGGCTGCCCCTTTAGCCCTGGTGCGACAGGAAACGTTGCTAGCGAAGATTTGGTCCACTGCTTCCACAGCTTGGGCTTGAAGACCGGGGTTGATATCGAGAAGTTGTCAGAGGTCGGAGAGTGGATCTCATATGAGATCGGGCGCCCGAACGAGAGCAGGGCAGGAAAGGCCACCATGGCACAGGCAAGGAAAAGGGTGGCGTAGGTACTGTAAGAGTATCATAACACTAGTAACATATATGCAGCCGTTACACAGTCGAGTTCAGATTTGCCATCTGCAAATTGTACCAGTAAGGAATAGCTGCACATCTATTACCACTTGAACGTTGACCCGGGATGGTCCTCTCGCAGCCGCCCTTCAGAGTCTCAACCCTGTTGATTAGCTGTTCGCAGTGACCATGCATCTTCAATTCGTTGTTGTGTGAGGTTTGAGAAATCTGTTTCTATACATGCGTATCAACACTTTGCTGCGAAATGAATTTGCTGGCTCGCTTACCGCAATTTTGAGGCGCTCTCGTGGAGAATTCCTGTTGATAGGTGGTGGCCTGACAGTCTCAGGCAGTCCTCCGCGTGCACCAATGCGCGCCACCTGCTTTGTTCTAGCCATTGAGGGGTCGCTACTTGGATGTGAAAAGTCGCGAAGTGGAACTGTAGGAAATGAAGTGGAAATGGTGACAGTATCTGGACAATTATGAGACAAGAAACCCAGAAAGTGCTGCAAACGCTCAGTAGACTGATTCGTTTGCTTTCCAAGCGAAAGCAAGGAGAGTGAGATTGAAGATGATCAAATTCGCAAGTACTGAATTAACTTTTCCGCCGGTCTGGCCCCGGGCAAACGCCTCCACCTTCACCATTGTTTTCTGAGTTGCTCCATGGGGCTCGACGTTTCAGCATCAAGAGAAAAACATCATGTAGAGCGCTCTTGAATACAAATTAGCGAACAGCGCCTGACAGGGCCCCTCCTTGTCTCCTCTGAGCAAGCTGTACAGCTCTTCTGAGTTCATTCTCACAAGCATACTTGAAGGGGTTTCTCAGTTGTCTCAACCGTCCAACTTTATAGGACCATCCCTTGTACCTTCATGCACCTTGCCGTTTCTAACACTACTAATCGTTTTAGCCATGCTCGACCAATGCTTCTTGATCTTGAGAACCTGCCTCAACACGTCTTGGCCCTGCTTGGCTTTGGCCTTCTCGTCGGCGAGCCGTCGCTGGAGTTTGGCGATCCGACTCGCTTGAGTTATTGATTAGCTTCAAGACGAGAAATGGTGTCCCGCAACTGAGTGGTCTCCTGTCTTGATGACTCGAGATCAACGCGGCTCGCTTCACGCTCGTGTTAGAGCCAAGAGGCGGAAACGCCCAACAGCTGATTTCCGACTCATAATTTGGCCGTCATCTCCTGGAGTCGCTTGCACTCCGCGCTCTCAGATGCCAGGTCGTTCCGAACATCCTCGAATTCCAACTGCAATCTTGTAGCAGATTCGCGCAGCACTTTTTTCTCAACATGCGCGTCCGCCACAAGCTCCTACAGATGTTCGCAATGTCGTGCCTGCAAGACAAGCTGCTCTTGTAGCTTATCGCATTCGTTGTTCTAAGACACGAGTTGTCCTTTAACAGCGGTGATGATGGTCCGCTGCAGAAAGCTTCCTGGACAGTGCAGTATGCAAGTTGTGCGCTTGTTGCTAACCACCCACACTAGTATCTTCTTGTCTGGCAACAAGCTATCGAGGAACTTACCGCTTGTTGTTTCCAGTCGTCCGAAAGCTGTGTAGGGCGTGGCTCATGGACACCCTTGCTCTTATTGCCTTGGTGTCGAGGTGGCTGGGGTGACCGTGCCATAGTTTCGAATTAAGAACGCAGTTGGTAGGTGTAGATACAGAGTGCGAGGGAAAGATGCGGGAGTACAGCGACACTAGTATGCTTGCCTATTCCGTTTGCACGATATGCTTTCGACAGTGTGAGTCAGTCAGGTACTGACACAAGGTACACAAATTGTCTGAGTGAATCGTTCCCGCGGCAACGAGCTCACTGAACGTGGAATCAGTCCCCCTTATCTCCGTCGTTCAAGCTCTCGGATCAGTCGCAGTTTATAGCGTCTTATGGCATGCTTCTGCATACTGACTGGTAGATCGCATTCCGGCATACTCCTGTCGACTTCCTGTGAGACAGACTTACAACTCCAACAGAGTCAACATGCTCAGCTTCTCGCTTGCCAGGCGAAGAGCCAATATGTGGGGGATAGCTGGGCAGTTTTCGCACAGGTAGAGACTATCATTACTAATGGCATATCCATCATCACTTCTTGTGTGACCTTCGGACCCATACGAAGGTTTCAAACCTTGTGGTCATCCTCAAAGTCGACCTGGACATGGGTGGCTTTGGTAATACCACCCATGAACCTGGGCTCCGTTATGGGACTCTGGTCCTCAAGGGCAAATTCCTCGCTCTCCACGTTGACGATCTTGCGCTCCGACTCTGAGCAAGAAATGTAACCAGTCTCCTTCCTGCTAATTGCAGTACCACCAATCGTGAGAGTTGCTCTGGAGACATGGCCAGATCTGCGTGCGCTGAAAAAGCTTGTCTTCCAGCTGAACTTACTGGCGGCGACTCGGTACAGTGGGCGTAAGGTAGGTAGCGAGCCAGCAGTGATAGCTAGACTCATCTCTATCTCGGACCATATGGCGATGGGTACGGTTGCGTAGAGAAATTCGGGGTCCCTAAAGGTTGGGACGTAGGCTAGGCGGACGATCACGGCTGAGCTTGCACTGTCAAAGGTATCAGCGGCAGTTAGAGACATGGGGGTCCAGAGTACTTACACGCATGCCATGCTCAGAATAGGAATGAGAGCGAACTTCTGATTCCGGCTCATATTTAGGCCTTTGATCAGGAAGACCGGGAGGATCGCGAAGGTAAAGTCGCAGACTGCGAAGATAGCGGACATCACATATGTGAAAGCTATGATGATGTCCATGCTGATGCATGTCCCTTTCTCTCCAAGTGCTCTGGTCCAGAAGAACTGAACAGGTTTGCACTGAAATGTTGCGAGGAGGCCGTAGATTAGACCCATTACGACGCTGGTGTAGATGACGGCGTGGGTGATTATGCGAAACATTTTCTGGGTCGTTGGCGTGTAACGGAGGAGTGACAAGCCAACAGAGACTTTGGCACCAATCATGCAAAGGCAGTATGAGAAGTAACAAATCCACCAGAACTGGGAACAAGTGTTAGTAGAGGCTCGTCGCCAGTGGCTTCGAGAGAGCTTCAACGTACTCTTAATGCCATCATCATACCATCAGGTTTGAGATCCTTTGTAAGTCTGCCAGTGCCTGTCAGGGCACCGCCGATAGCGCACGTAGCGTTCATAGTGTGCATGAGCTGAGCGAAGAGCATCCATCCATCGTCCCAGCCGAAAGCTCTGATGAGAAACACCCGCACGTAGAGTCGCAATGCTGTAGCTATCCACGCTATAGAGACGAAGAACCCCACGATCTATCCATACAGGTTAGATAAGCATGAGCTGGTCAGTTGTCGGACATACCTGGATGAGCTCGTCAGCGCGATGTCCAATGCCCATGGTCGTTTTGCTGGATGTGTAACGAGTGACTACAAAATGGGGCGACGGAGAACAGCTCCTATTAAATGAGTAGCTTTGTATGCTATGGATGCCATGTAGCCTTATAATCTAGGACATAGGGCTGAAGAGCTCGGTAGTGTGCCCCCGATGCAGGGCATAGCGCAGACCATTTGCTAGCCCCGGTCCACATTTTTGCACTACCATGGAAAAGGAGCCGAGGCCCAATGCGTCAGATTTTGCGGAAAGCAAATCGTAGCTTCCTGTCAACATGTTCCTCTAGCCGACAGAGCCCGAGTTGGCAAGCGTAGCCGATGATCGATGAATGGAGCGACTCGATCTTGTCTTCCGACCACATTAGCGTTGTCAGGTTAGGAGAAGATCTCCTGTGCACTTCTCATCGAGCCCATATCTTTGCACACTATACGCTTTGGGCAGAGGTGATGTGTGAACGATGTGTCTGCTCATATCTTCTTGAAATTACGCTCGGGCATCAATGCGAGCCGCTCCCACCGACCGATGCAGGTACCGAAGCTGTAGCCAAAACTCTATGTTGCGCCCCATATAAATCATGACTCGAGGTCCTGGTGAATATCATCGATCAAAAAAATTGTAGCGAATCCAAGCGCCCTGTGCGTGCAATTGCGTCCTACTACACGCCTACACCTGATCGTATCATCGCCGCTCCCGAAGTCGTCCCTCGATCCAGTCGTGGCTTCTTGGCTTCTTTCTATGTGAAATGTCTCATGTTCAAGCTTCCCGGCTTTACCAAGGGTCTACCCCGCAGCATCTATGGTTCGTCGATCTACGGTACATTGCGACCAGAGGCCTCAACCCTCAATGCCCCACTCGAAAACGTGGCTCGCTTCGGCACTAAGCATATCGGCAAATGAGCAACACGATCTAGCCGCAATTCTTCCCGCAATAGGGAGGGAGTTGAGGCTCCAGCTACGAGAAAGAGGCGCCTCAGATTGGCTCGATTAGTGCGCTTCGGAGCTGGCTCCGATGGTGGTCGGCGAGCACCAGATGAAAGCATGGAGCAAGGCTGTCTGTCTCAGCGGGGAACGGAGCTTTGAGAGGGGTTGCGCTTTTGTTTATGCGTCTGCTGAGTCGATCCTAACCTCGACTGCCCAAACAGAGTTATAGTACACTATTATACAAATGACATGGTGGCAGCAGTCCTCATACACCGTACCTGAACTCTCGCACCTTCTTCTGGTAATAGTAGGTAGCAAGTAAGCCTGTAGCGCCAAGTGCTATCGGCACGGGCGCTCGACCTCCTGTCTTAATAATTCTTGGGACAGCTGATCCGAGCAAAACGAGGCTGTTTCCTAGCGCAAGCTCTGTACCATAATCCTTGTTTTCTTTGATTCGATAGCCTGGAGCAAAGTCAATGAAGTTGTGCAGTGCTCTCTGTTTGGAGGGTACCTACCAGCGTATCCGTATGAGGCGCCGAGCACGAGACCTGCAACGAGGGATGGTGTTGAGCGTGTGCGGAGGTATCCGGCCGTTCCGCCAACCGAAACTGCAACGATTGTCAATGTTACGATCACGAGATCTCCTGTGCCATGGCTTGCTTACGGAGCCCAGCGAGCGTGAAAGATGGGTGTTCAGCCATTGCTTTGATGGTATGAGATCGATTGTTGATGTAACTGCAGAGGAGACGATTGACGAGGATGTGCTGAGGAAATGCATTAGTCAGCGACGCGTGCCTGCCGCGGCCTCACAAAGCGTGAACGTGATGCCCAGGATTCTACGTTTCATTTCAGAAGTAAAAAAAACCCGGCATTACGGAGTAGATGTCACACAGGTGCATTTAGCAATCATTATGCTCGCCGTGCATACTCGAATCAAGCACCGCCAAAGAAGATAGAACTGACCAGGTCCACCGAAATTACCGATGCTTCTTGCGAAGAAATTCACGACCATCACGTCGCCGCAGATGTCAAAATCGAGCTAACTCTCACCCGTAATTGTATAGTGTCATATGAGCAGTTCCTTGACCGGAAATACACGTCTTCGACTGCAGTAGGACGCGCAGATTATGAAGCTTCTGAATCCATCTATTGCACCGCCGCTCACGTTGACCAGGTAGAAGACCAATAGAAGACCGTGTATATGAGGCACGGATGGACCAAAAATTGATACCGTACATACGGGTCACCAGCGTGGGGCAAGAAGCTTCACTCGTGTTTTCGATCTTCATTCACAGACTCTTATGGCTCGCCCAAGGCGACGTACCTCCATCAATCTTCCGTATTTGGCAACTTCAACGTCCTCTATTCGACATCGTGGACACCCTCGATCACGGTGCAAGCTGACTTAAACTTCAACCTTCCATATTCGCATATAAGACATCCTTGGATCATGGTGTAAGCTGGATCTGGAGAGGCAGCTTACACCGTCTTCAAAATCTATCATAAATACCCAATATGGTTCACTCAACCACTCCTGCTCGTTGAGAGGTTGGTTGCCACAACGCAATCGACGACTTTCCAATCTCTACCGTTTCCAGAAGTTTAGGGTTGTGGATAGACAGGCACATCCTTGCTTAATCTACCAATCAGCACCCTGCATGTTTGCAAACTAGCATGTTAAGCACCCTGGAAACTCCGAGACCTGCGTTGAGAGTGGCTTGAGTTGGAAAGTCGTCCAATCAAAGGCACTTGGATAGGACTCATGAAGGTATGCTCAAGCGCTCGAGCATCGACGGTTTTCCGGGCACTGCCCTCCTAGGAAGTTCGCACCTGACGGCTACAAGGATGCCCTAGCGCTTTCCGCTTGACCGTCATAGTGTCCATATACGCTTCCCGAAACTGACTTTGACTGAAAGTTGATCAAATCAGAGCAAAGGGCTGCAAAAGCGACAAGGATTTCCCACGTGGGTGCGAGAGGCTTCAGGGGAATCGATGGGTTCTTCCAGATTGCTGTCTTGGGAGGTGTTGAGTCGCCAGCTCCAAAAGCCCTTGAAGATGATGGCACAGCACAGAATACGGCTCAGTCAATTTATAATCATGAGGGCAAGCCCAGTGTCGCTAACGTGATTCCCCGTAGGTATTCTTCGCGTGGGATACACTCTACGCATACGCCTGTTTTGCCAAGAAGCCATCATAAATGTCTTACTACCTCAGCGGAAAATCACTCAGCTCATCGCACAAGATTGCAGATATCATGATATTTCTTCTACATCCGCTCCGTGGACATCATATCCCCTTAACCCGCACTTTCTCATCCCGAGTTCCTTCTTGTCCCTCGCTCGATAACATTAACAAGCCATCGAGCGCATGCGTGGTTCCCATAGCTCATCCACCGCCCGAAATACCCCATCCCACCCAGAAGACCCAGAAGACCCAGAAGACCCAGTAAAACATCCTTTTTATCCAACATATGCAGTGAAGTACGCGCAAAGCAAAGTAAGAAGGCCGCCGGAGCTTACGGTTCGCACATACGTGCAACCACTGCAGCGAATGGAGAAGAACATTATAATTCGTAATGTAGGACTTGGTCAGCGCCTGTCCAACCGCCAAGAAGCCAAAAACAGAGCTCCATCCAATTTTATACAGCGATGCATATGAGAAGGCCGTGATATACATTGGCGCCGTAAATAATTGCAATAGGGTCGCCAGCAATATAACCATCCCAGTGTAGATAAGACAGGTATTGTTTGTCTCGTAGAGGAGGTGCATGTGAAAGAAAGTCGAAGCGAATGGAAGTGATAGCCGGCAGCAATTCCAAACGCATGTGCAAGTACTAATTACTTAGGTCGTAGGTAGACGCCAGACACCGATGCAAATGCAGCAAAATCCGATCTTTCCGATGCGCTATTGGAAGCGCGACATCGCTTCAGGTGGGCTAACGTGAAAACGCGTGCATTACGTGTTGCGGCGGTAGTCCAATAGGGTCGTGTTCATGGGCGCGTTCAGCTAAGGGAGTATAGTTTTGGTAGAACACTTTCTCTTCCAGTTGCCGGCTCATCAGCTCTTGCAACCGTTCATGAACGAGTTCTTGGGCCAGTCGTACTTGGTTCCCTTCCAGTCCGTCAGGTTGGGGTTGGCGTATGGCTCGGGATGTTTCCTGATATACTCCGTTGTGGGGTAATCCTTCGGATCACAGGTAAGAGCCTGGGTGTCATCATCCGGATCCTGGTAGATACGAATGTAGTCGATTCGCATGGTAGCAGGCAAGAATTTCGCAAGCTCCTCGAGATTGATGGCGGCAAATGAGTGGGACATGCCCAAGTTGGCGATGATAGACATGGGTTCCTCGGGGATCTTGCGCTGGCCAATGTTGCCGTTGGGCCCGATGGATGCGGCTTGCAAACTCCAAGTAGGCGAGTCGCCGACATACCAGGTAATGAAGCCATCATCGCCGGTCGTGTACTCGAACGCATACTTCTGGTATGCCTTGCCATTGTACCAGTCGTTATTCAGGTTAGAGAGACCTGAGAAAGCTTCTTGGAAAGGACCACCCTTGTAGGCATTCATCTCGGTAATGCGCTGATCATAGACCTCGACGAAATCTGAAAACATTAGCAGCTGCGTCGAAATACTATGCTGAAAAGGACTCACCGTAGTTTGGCTGATACCAGATATCGAAGGGGGCGATCTGAAGCGACTGAGACACTGAACCGACAGGATTCGTCTGGCCAGGGCCCAGGAAAACGACTGAGCCTTCCAGGGCATCGATTTCGGGAGCACTTCGCGATTTACCAGGATTGGGATGATCCTCTCCAGCGCAGGTACACGCGGGTAGTCGCATTCCTGGGAGGTAGCTGAGACCGTCGTATGAACTCTGGTTGGGTGTGATACCAACGTCACACTCGTCGTGGTAACTGTAGGGCCAGAGACCTTCAGTCGTACCTAGATAGCCAGGGCGCGCTAGGTTTCCCATCGTCCAGAAGCCGGGCCAGAAACCACTGACTTCGCCACTGCCAGCTAACGAGATACTAGCTTCCAGGTGGCCTCCCTTGTAGCAGAGCTTGTTCCACGATTGAACCATGCCGGAGCGATAGTTGAGGCCGTGATTCGCGTAGTTGGCGAACTCGAGGTTGAGCGTGCCATTGCTGGTGGAGACTGCGTCTGGTTCGTACCACTGAAAGACTGTTAAAAGGCTGGTCTCAGCTTACGCACGCAGAGACTCACCTCGAGATCCTGGGTCGCGCCATACCAGATGTCGACAGCTTGGAAATACGGATCATCACCATCGTAAAATGTGCGACCTTCATCATTGAACTCGTCTGAGAATACGAGCTTTTGAGTTTTGCCGTTGGCGGACTTTCTTGTCTTTGCCGATTCGGGAGTATCTTTGTCAATGAGATCTTTACGTATATTCTGTAATAACGGCTCGTTTTCTTTTCCAAGAATGCAGAGCGGGTTATTTGTGCACGGTGTCTTTTCAGGCGCAGTGATGTTGTGGACAAAGGTCCTAACCAATGTCAGCCCCAGTCGTTGCGCAGCTCTTAGGAATACGTACAGTATAGGATACCCGATGAACAATACGAGCAATCCTAGGGTAAGGACCACTAGTGCGCCAACGTTGACGATTCCTCTTTTCGTGAAAACGTCGCAGTCTCGCTCGTTCTTTTCGTTCGGATCGGGATTGTGCAACCAGTCGTCCTTTTCCACATCTTCTGGGAACAGCAGCAGCCCTGCAGAGGGCGTTATGTTGAATTTCTCCGATACAGTCTGCGTGTTCAGGTCCTCCTCGCTCCCCGCCCGCGAGGGTGCTCTCGAATCGTCGAAGGGCGAGGCGAACGGGCTGTATCTGGAGTCGCGGCTGGCCACAGAATCAGTGTCCCAGCTCGTTCTCCGCGACATGGGCGCGGCGGGCGATTCGTCTCGGAAGGGCCGTGTTCTTGACTTCTTGGGCGGCAGGAGGTGCTCCGCGGACGCTGCTACCGTCTCATTCTTGTACAGCGAGGGTACTGACGGTGATCGTAGTCCGGGACTCGCGGGCCCCGGGGCAGTGCCAGGGCGGATGGGCTGGGTCAACGAGCGGGCCGAGTTTTGGCGGGCGGTGCTCGGGCGCTGTGCGGAGGGCTCGTCGAGGATGTCTGCAGTGCCCGAGTTGAGGCGGATGTGCGGGTTGTCCCGCGGCGATAGCGGCGATGCCATGGTGAGCGAATGTATAGGGTGAGTATGCTGTTAGGCGACTACTGGGAGGAAGCCAGGGCGGCTGATCGGCTGTTGGGGTAGCGAGTGTTGTATTTTGCTGAGGCACGCAGAGGGCGAATTCCAGGCGGGATAGGGTAGCCCAGGGCGACCGTGGAATGCCTCGCCGAAAGTGACGCACGCACGCAGCCTGCGGTCAAAAGCTGCTTTCGTATTGCTACTGGTGGAGGAGCGCGTGAATGGGGCCGAGAGGCGCGCTGGATGAGTGTGACTGCACACAGGAGACGCCGGACGCTGTTGACGTATTGGGCGGCTGTGGGCTGGGTGGGCCACGCGGTGAAGGCAAGCTGGAGAGGCCGGAAAGCGAGTGTGGGAGGCTGCAGCAGGCGCTGGAAACGAGTGAATGCGACGCAGCAACGGCCGGGTTAGAACAGTGGCAAGCAGGTAGAGAGGCGCCGATGGCAGGTTGGATGAGCACTTCCAAGGCTGGCCCTTCTCCTTGGGGCACCCTAGTCTATCTCACAGGCCTCCTGGGAGATCTGGAAGCATGGCCGAAGGCGCGCCAATCACGACAGGTAATGGGCCGGCCCCTGGTGCGGCTTACGCAGGCGGCGCTCCACCGTCTGGCGGCCGACTAAAATTATCCGCGGCCAGGAAGCTGTCAACGAAAAGCCCGTTTCATTCATGCCGCTGCGCGAGCGTTGAGCAGCCGGCAGCGGCCGCGCGCTGCCAAACCAAACGCGCACGCTGGACGCTGGCATAGGGACGCCGAGCCCGAGTATTGTCCCGGCTGTTTCTCAATCAATAAAACCCGTCGCCGTGCGCGAACCCAGATGCATCCATGTCTTCATGCGGCGGGCGCGCCATCCGCCAGCCTCGTCGACGCCACCCGCGTGCGCCTCCGTAGTCGCCGCGATAACGAACGCTACACAGCATCCGAGACTGCATGCGCAGACGTCCTCCTTGCCTCGCTGTCTCTATACAAAGATCAGCTCAAGACGATGCCATCTCGCAGGGCCCAACTACCGGATAGTGCAGATCAAGCTAGCCCGTGCCGTCTCACGAGTTTTGGCTCCATAGTACGTGTTGCACCCACAGAAAATAGACTGCATAGCCGCCCCCTATGGTGGAGCAACTGGCTGGAAGCGCGACGATCCAGCTCACCAGCGAAGGCCAGTTCTCGCACCTGTCGTGCAATAGAAGCCGCGGGCCTCATCTAAAACGTTAAACCTGCCAGGCTCGTGCCGGCGGGTAGCAATCCTTGAAGATCGCTTTAGCTCGCGCGAGAAGATCCTTCGACCGATGACATGTCGTACTGCCGTTCTTCGCTTGCACCGTACCTTGACTCGCTTCACAAACGCTGCTGCACACGGTTTGTTGCGCACTTCCAGCGCTACCTACTCGTTTGAGAGATCTTTGGCCGTTTATCTCAGCGCTCCAGGGTCCACACGCCAGGCGTTGGTGTGAAAACCGGTTTCGTGTGCAGCTGGCGTCTCGGACGAAACATCGCAAGCGCTATTTTGCCCGAGATGACAGATGGGGACGCCTAAGCACTGATTCGCCCTGCAAGCGCATCAATTGCCTCAGCATGCACGCACCACATCTTATTGCAAACTTTGGAGCTTGGGGCTCCCCAGGAGATCTCAAACTGAGCAGTGAAGGCCCGGGAGATTTGCTTCGTTACAGCTGTTCTAATGCTTCGGCCCTTTTGGAAGCGCATGGCTCTCCTGTACGGCTACAGACGGCGAGCGTAATCCTCATATCCGGTGATGTCATGCAGTGCGGCGCACGCGGCAATCCTTGCAAACGAATGTAGCATCACAACTTCGGATACGTCGATCAACAGAGATTTTCCTGGCGATCGTAGCTTCGGCTTATCGTGAATGCGCGTCACTGAAGACGTTTGACGTGGCTCCCGACGGGCGATATGGCAGCACACGCAGGTCCCGGCATCAAAACACACTACTGGCGGAGATGCACAGTATCGGAAATCAAGAGGGAGATGTTGGCAACACTTATAGGCATGAGTCTCTACCATATCCCATGCCCCAAGTAGATCTACAAAGCAATGTACACAAGTAAGAAGCCTACATGTCTTTCCTAATATAGTTTGATGTGTGTATTATCTCCGCCTTGTTATCACCAAAGCATGTCGGATATGCAACCCTGCTCAATCCTGTTGTACCGGCATATGATTCCTCTACGACTCAACACTCAACGCCTTCAGCCCCAACACCTTGCCATCCTTTACACCAACAACATAATATTCCTCCCTTGCGCCAGTCAATGCCACCCTAAATACCTTCACTTCCCCATCAACCACCTTCTTCACGGTATCCACCACATTCTTGTATTGCCCCTTCGGATCCCACTTGCTCACGCTTAATTCCTCGACCTCGTCGTTGTGGCTCAGGATCTCCTTCAGTTGCTCTATAGCCCCAAGTCAGCCATCGTACCAAACATGGCAGCCAGCATATCTCGCCGTAGCTGCTCGTCCAGCAAACTCGTACGATAGAGCCCTGCACGCTCCACCCCTTCTACATCAAAGCAACCACACTTACGCTCAGTAATCTCATCTCCGTCATAATTTAGCGCCACAGGCTCAAAGGGCTCATCCGCATCACTCGTATACGTCGCCTCTACGCTCTTCAGCGCCTGCGGCACCGCGGCATTCACGCTCTTCGTGCCGTACCCCTCCGACTGCGACTGTGCCTGCGCCCTCCCCTCGTTGGAGTTGGCGTTGGCCTTGTTGAGGAAGGCTTCGTAGTCTGCATCAGACATGTTGGCCGGAGGCGAGGCGTGGAAAGAGCGTGGGTAGGGAGCGGATGCGGTTCGTTGGGGGAGCGTGTGCGTGGACGGGGACAGGCGTGCGATGCGTGCCGGATATTTGCGGGTGGAAAGTCGGCGGGGTTGAAGAAGGACGGTTCGAGGGCAGAAAGGAGGTATGCGTGAGACGAGGGTTTGCGCAGTGCGCACGAGCTGGTGGTTGGGGTTGGTCACCTGCATTGTTGGGCTGGGTGGGAAACGATGACGCAACCCGCGAAAACAAACGCGAGGTGCGCGCCGCACGAGCGCGTGTGATCGGTGCGCCATGACAACCCCCTCAAATCGGATTGTGGACCCTGTGTGAATAGCGTGATAACGTACCACGATGTCAAGTTCTCAGGACAGCATTTCATTACAATTCAATTGCATTCTGGAGTATTGTGAATCTAAGAAAGGAAATGTGACAAGGCTGCCAATGAGCATTTGTACACCAGATCCTCCAATAGTGAAACCGTGCCATGTCCTAAGCACATGAATCCGCTGTTGAAATCGCATGTACTGTGGATATCTTTGCCCCAAGCACGCCGCCCTAATCAACGCCCAAGATTCATGCCGACCATACTGTACGAACAATACGGCACCCGAACGGTAACAAGAAGTTCATGACTAATCTTGTTTCGGTCAGACGTCGTAAATGCCACGACTCTAAAGCTGAGCTGGGAGCGGAAAGGTGAATGCTTCGGAGGAAAAAAATAAATGGAAGATCTGATGGAAGATCCAAAGGAACGCACTACGACTTCGACTCCACCGGCGTAGGGGCGTGCGATGCGCCGTTAGTTGAAGCACCGCGGGGGCTGCTACGCTCAGATTTGGCCGCGGCAGGTTTGTTCTCCTCGCCGTCGTCATCGTAGTTCTCATCGACTTCCACGTGACGAGCTGCCGGCTCATGATGCTCTGGGCGCTCCTGTTTGGGTGTCTCAGACACGCGTGGAGGCATTGGCTGCGGCGTGCTCATTGGAGGCAACGATGGCGGATGATGAGCGGCTTCCGACGGGTGGTAACCATCGTTGAACCGACGAGGATCTGGACCATCTTGAGGGCTGTGACGCGGTACCTGTGGCGACGACATGCGGTGGGGCGGAGATGGGCGTCGGCTGTGAGGCTCCTCCAGTTTCTGACGCTTCTCGTCATTCGTAGGTGGCTTGGGGTGTGGGTGTTCGCCATCCTCCCACTCACGATGGCGCTTGGGAGGTGCCGTAGGAGGGCGATCTTCTCGGTCACGGGCAGCTTGCTCAGCAGCTACCAGAGCAGAGGCAGGCGGCGGGGCACCACTGGCAATGCCACCGACAGCAGATGGGTCAGGATGATGGAATTGGCCCTGGTACCCGTTGCGAGGGGATCCAGCCCTATTGTTTTCGACAATAGGACGAACCTCGGGAGCCGGGCTGCCAATGCGAGGATATTGTGGAGGACCCTGTGCAGGGCCATTCAATCCAGTAGGCGGCGGAGGTGGTGGCGGGGGACCGTTGTTCGCATGTGCCCCATAGTTAGGGTTCGAGATACGGTTGAGAGGTGGTGGCGGAGGGCCTTGTTGCTGCTGCTGAGCCTGCTGTTGCTGATGTGGAGGCAGGTGAGGCTGCGCCTGGGACGCTTGAGGCGTCAGCTGGGGAGGCGGTGGGTGATAAGGGCTGGGAGCAGCGTGATGAGTCTTAGGAGACGGCGAAAGCCCGCGACGCATGCCACCTGGCGGAGGAGGTCCTGGAGGCCCAGTAGGACCGGAGGGACCAGGCCCGTTGGTGGGAGGACGCGAAGGTTCCTGGTAGGGACGCATTGGCTCCTGCTTCAACGGGCTCGGTGGTCGTTGGGTAGCATGCTGCGCAGGCGGGCGAATG
This sequence comes from Paraphaeosphaeria sporulosa, assembly GCF_001642045.1. Lineage (NCBI taxonomy): Eukaryota > Fungi > Ascomycota > Dothideomycetes > Pleosporales > Didymosphaeriaceae > Paraphaeosphaeria > Paraphaeosphaeria sporulosa. The sequence goes on from NW_017253365.1 coordinate 1,913,556, forward strand.
CCTTCTCGCTGGTCGTAAGGGTTCAGTTGCTGAGGAGGGAGCCCTGGTTCGCGAATCTGGGCCAAAGGCCTGTTCCACTCGGAAGCACCTAGAGCAGGCGGAGCAGGGCCCTGAGGAGGCTGCTGGGGTTGAGGGGCACCCCACTGAGGCGCCGCAGGTCCATGGATAGAGGCAGGCTGATATGCCTGAGGATGGACATCCTGAGGTGCTGGTGCACTGCCTTGGTTGGGCATGCCGGCTGTGGTCTGTCCGTTTTGGAGTAGTTGAAGACGCGCTTTGATGTGCACGTTAGACGGATCAAGGTCAGCAGCGCGTTGATAGGCGTCCAACGCGTCGGCTGTCTGGTTGTTGCATGATTCGTACAGAGTGCCGAGATCGTACCAAACCTCACTAATATTGGGATTGAGGCGGATGGCTCGGGAGTATGCGTCAAGGGCATCGCGATACTGGTTGATCTGGTAGTAAAGCACACCGATAGAGCACCAGAAAGTCGGATTACGGCCGTCTCGGTAGACAGCCTGCTGATAGGCTTCATAAGCTTTGGGGTACTTCTGCTGTGACATGTAGCAGCGCCCGAGCAAGTACCAGCTCTGTGCGTCCGTTTGATCTGATCATGTCATTAGCCGTTGTCCTAAGCTTGTGCAAGGGTTTACTGAACTTACCAGAAGCCACTGATTTCTCGAGGTACTCGATAGCCTGTTCTTGACTAGCGTAGTTGCTGCTTTGCTGGTGGTGCAACCAGCCCAACTGTTGCAGCACTTTGGCGTGGTTGGGGTCACGTTCCAGCACACGTCTGTACGCGGCCTTGGCCGAGTCGAACTGTATATCGTGTAAGTGGATGGCCTTCGTTCACGGTGGACGTGTTACATACCTCCTTCTGTTGTTCGTAGACGTGTCCGATCTGGAACCAGATGTCCTCTTCAGTCAACGGACGAGGCGGGTTGGTGACGATGTACTTGAAACACTGCATGACATTAGAGAGCGCTCCTGCGAGGGGAGCGCACAACTTACATCAAGACTCTGGTTGAACTTTTGTTGTTGCTTGTATATTATGCCAAGTCGAAAGTAGATTTCGTTGGCCTTCTCGAAGTTTGGCTCCATGCGCATCACTTGAGAGAAAGCTTCTTCGGCGTGCTCCAATGACCCGTACCGATCATAGAGGATGCCAATGCCGTACCAAAGCTTGGGCTCCTGATCACATTGTCAACACAGCACGCAAGACTCACGCCGAAGCCCGACTCACCTTGGGGTCAGACAGATGATACAAGGCCTGCTGATAAGCCGAGTACGCTTGCTGCAGATCGTCCATCATGAGGTAACAGTGGCCTTGCCATGTTAGAAGTGAAGTTTTGAGTGAGTTAACAGGGAAACCTACCGAGGCTACCCCACACGTCGCCGTTGGCAGGATCGACCTTGAGGATGGTGCGCAGATATTCAACAGCATGAGGGAACTGGTCCCGCGCGCGAAGAATGCATGCGATACCTTGCATAGCAGGAATGGACCACTGGTTATGCTTCAGGGCCTGCTCGTAGCATTGCATTGCGCCGTCGAGATCCTGCATTTGCTCCGACAGCGATCCTGCAGCGCGTTAGCGACCCTGTCACCGGCATGCTGCCATCCGCTGAAGCGTACCTAGATTGGTCCAGACAGACTCGGTGAGCTGCTGGAGATACTGCGACGGCGTCTTCGGCTGGCTCATATGTTGAGGATGGCCGTTGGGCTGCGGATGCCCGAGATGCGGGCCTCCATGGTGCGGCGGCATGCCCGTGGTGGGCGAGGGCTGCTGGTGGCTCGCCATGTCGGACGTGAGTTTTCAACACGCGCGTCTCGACACGGAGCCTCAGGTGGGGAGTACTGGCGCAGCAAGCTGAGGGAGCTGAGGAGCGACGAGACGACAACCTTAATTGTTATTGAGGTGCCAGTCAGTACCAGTTGGGGATGCTCAACTGGAGACGTTAGTTGATGACACGCGCGGAACCGTGGTTGTGGCCTACACGCGACGCGCCAGGCGAACTTACGGGGAAACGAGCAGAAGGTTGGCTGGGGCACTGGGCGCCGAGCGCGAGGGCACCGCGCAGACGGGACGGAGCAGGTGCAGAGGGAGTGACGATGGTCGAGATGGCCGGGACCGCTTGAGCAGCGGCAGGAGGGTGGGCGTGTTGCGGGTGCTCGGTACGGTGGGAAACGGGCACGGAGAGGGAAGACGGGAGGAGGAGGGAGAGCAGGGCGAAGAGCGCGCAAGAACCGCCGTCCAACGTCGCAGAACCCTAACCCAGAGGCGCCAAGATGACTTTTGGTAAGATGGATTAGGGCATGGCGTAGACGAGGGGCATGGCATGCAGCAGGGGTACCAGGGCCTGGTAGCGCAAGCCACCACGGCGGCCCACTGCTCCACACACACGGACGATCCCACGACTCCTTGCTGCCGACCTGCCACCACCTGCCCTTGTCGGCCGCCCTGCGACGGCTGCTCGGCGCACGCTGGCGTCGAGGCAGCGAGCCCGCTGCAGCACGCGCGATGCATCGCTGCGCTTGAGCTGCAGCTGATGGCACTGTTCTCTGTATACATGTACCCCAGATGTTCTTTGGCACGCGGCCGTCGCAGGAGGAGCTTCCATCCCCGGCATGCCGGTTCTTTCAGCTGGGAGGTGGCGGCAACGGCCATGGCCCATGATGCATTCCATTCCTCCCAAACATGTGCGCTGGCAGACAGACGCGTCGTGTGTGCTGCAGTGCCGCGGAAGGCTGCTGCTCGCGCTTGTTCCCGTCCGGTTGAAACGCGGCAGCCAGCAACGCTGCAACATCAGCACGCCTTCGAACGGCTGCAGAACCCCTCCCAGACTCAGCGCGGAGCTACTCATTTTGTTTTGGTCCAGAATAACCACGATGACCTCGTTCCGGCGCGCCCTAGTGTTTATATTTCGCCGATCGGGGCTCTGCGTCGCCTCGCCCACAAGACGCCGTTGAGGCTAGCGCCAGGCAGAGAACATCCACCCGCCTCTCCGGAGCGCCTGTCGCCATCTGCGCTTGGTGCCGCATCCGTCAGCCTGATGCGCAGATTCTGCTGCTCCGCGACGAACGTCTGCCAGCCACCAGAGGGACGCCAGGAACACCAGCCCGCTGGCCGTAGATGCCCGCCTCCTCCAGACAGGCGCAGTGGGCGGCTTCATTCTACGACACGCACGCCGACAGCCACTCATCGGCGTGGGCAGCGGCCTTGCGGGCGGATCGCTCAGCTTCCCGCTGACCAGGCCCAAAGAACGCTACTGGCGAGGGCGACGGAGGCCATGCCACGGCTGGTGTGCACGGCGTTTGGAGCCCGCCTGTATAAGGGGCATGCCGGGGTAGCACGCAGCAGCAGAGAGAGGAGGCGCCGGCCCGCTTGCCACGCTGCACTGCGCCAGTCGAGGCGGTGATGTGGGTGCGTCGTGTCTCGGGGGCGCTGCAGCACGAGGAGCGGCAGCCCACAGTGGACCAGATCTCCCAAGCCGCTTATGTGCCGTCCCCACCAAGCTTCCGGCCTGTTCTTCGCTTTAGGGTCCGTGACGCACTGGTTTCTCCGCCTCCCGCTCGGCAGAGTGCCTCATCCCTGCCTGGCCGAATCTGACAAGGGCCGGTGATTTCGTATGCATTAGCCTGCAGCTGGGGGGCTTTTTGGACACAAGGCCCGGCCTGGGGGCGGCAGCCTGCGGCCCTGCGGCAGTACCTGGCCCCTGGGGTGCTGCTCGGGTCAGACCGTCTGCGTGCGCTGCCTCCTCACCGGTGCTTGTCCACGGCCTGCCTCCGCCATCGCCACAACCCTCAGTGCCCGCTGTGTGAAGCTGCTGCGCGCGCCGGTGCGACCTGCCAGCCATCACTCGCGCTTGGTTCAGCAGCCGTCGCGCCATCGTGGAACGCCCTACCGCGATGGGGTTTTCCTTCTAGCCCGCAGCCACGTGAAACGCTGCGTCTGGATGGCTGAGCGACCGCCCCGGAGCAAGCCATTGTGGAGTTAGGGGCTGCGCGTCATGTGTGGGCGACCGAACCCTGAGCTCTCGCCAAGCGCGCCGTGGACAGCAGGAACATCTCCTCGTGAGCACATTTCGATTCTCCACGCATGACAATCCGGTGCTGCCCCCTTAATAGCCTCGACGAGCTTTTGTATAGCTACGCCGTGTGTAATTCTGCAATATGCAAGTTGCGCGGTCGGCACCGCGGCAGCTCCAGATCCAGTTATAATTGGGTGCGCAGCCCAGCGCACCATGAGACAGTGAGATTCTTCTTGATCCTCTCCGGCCAAATCCTATGGAATTGCCTGATCCAGCCCTGCGCACCCAGATTCGATTGCCTGCCAAGGCGAGGCTTCTCCTTTGCGATGCCCCGGACAAGCCACCAGGTTGGCACCAAGTGGACACTGCAAGGCTTGTATCAATGAGGCCCCACTATCACAGCTCTCCGTGCACAGAGTGCATTGTGCACGAGGAGTCGAGGGCCACGGGTCATCGGCATCTGCGCGATGTGGCCCTCGAGCTTGTCGCACTCGTGTTGAGGCGGCGCGTTATATAGGGCATGCGTTGGAGGCAGACGTAGGCCGACGCTGATGGTGAGAGCATTGCACAACCACCTCGTATTCGCCTGGACATTTGCCTTGTCGCCAACGTCTCTGACCTCTTATCACGCTGCAGGCTCGCCGCTATAATGCCCTCATCCGCCCGCTGTCTCACTTGACGCACATCTCATATTTAGCCAACACTGATCTACCACAGGGCTGGTAGCGGAAACGACTCCCAGGATCATTGCTTAAAGCCGCCGACCCCTGCGATAGGCGACCCACCTGCTCATTTATTCGTGGTTACACAACCGGATGCACGTCTACTCACCTGCCCGTAACTCTAATCTACGACTGGGCACCCACGCTGCCCGCTCCGGGAAGGCCTACTGCTGCCTTCATATACCGCAATCAACGTTTCGTCTACGCGCCCGCACCTAGGAACGCATCCCGGAATGGATGTTACAACATATCGGGTAACGCTTGCATGGGTGCCGCGGTGATCGAACCCCGCGTGGGCTGGACTCTTGTTGACAGGTCGTGCACCCTGTCACGGCCACCTTACGGCCTCAACCCGTGGTTTTCCACACTCGGGGGAATGGGCGGGAGTTGATCTTAGAGCTTGACTTCGCCATGCTAGCAGTGGCAGACATGATGCGACACGTGAATCGTACCACTCATGTGCTAACGTTCGTTATTCCGTAGGGTATGCCCAGCAAACCACACAATGAATGGAACGGTAGGCCCTGCTTCCCACAACTGCGGTTGCGTGACCAACATCAGAGGTCGGAACACAGACATGCTGTGGTACACTAGGAAAATGATCACGATTGATGCATTCCTTCTCCACGCGGATCAACCCAGCAAACATCATGATGATCCAACACATCATATTTTCGGAACAACCGATCTAAAGCCATGCGAGCGGATGAGCAGTCAGCGGGGTGAGCCGGACGTGACGGGCTGCGCGAGCTGGGACACGCTGGCGGGTTTCAGTCATCAGATTCCGGTGCAAGCCCTGCCATTTATTGCACGCCCTTCAACGCTGTTTTGTCACACTCAGGGCGCGGCCGCGTGAGGTCATTGCGTCGCTTCGGCTGGAGAAGGGCAAAATAAGCAAATCCGTTGAGTGAGCCGTGTGGAGCCGTGGCGCCGCCCATGTGCTACCGCTGACTTCTCCCCGAATCGAGGGTTCCAAGGTTTGTTTGGTCGGCCCGCAGCATCCTCTTGGGTAGCGACTCTCGCGAATGTTGTGCGATGAACCGTGAAGGATGTTTACGTTCTGTTGGGTTTACATGTGCTTGTGATAGGCTCTGCCAAGAGAGAGACGTCGCTGACTACGTAGCACTCCTCGAACTTTCCTCCAGCTGAAGCTGATGCGCATAGACGTGTCCCCTCGCTACCAAGCAGCAGCATGCTTCTTCGCCCAACACATCAAAACGAGGCACTGAAAAGATCAGCAGATGCCGCTGAAGAGCTTGAAACTCTCGGGACATACTCGTAATAGACTGCATGTATATCATCGCGACCTTAGCTCTTCTCTTCGACCTTCCAAATGTGCTTCATGCAAGAATCTCGTCGCCTATGGGCTCAAACTGTGTTGCATCAACTTTGTTCGTGCGGAGTACATGAATCGTTATCGTCACTTCGCAACATATCATGGCAACTTTATCCAGGCATATCCATACTTGAGCAGTCGTCTTTTCTTTGCCATACCAGGCTGTCTCCGAATAGTTTCCACCCAACTACTTGGAGGCTTGCAGATGGGGTGACTGAGCGCCGAGGGCGGTTTCCGCCAGGCACCGCGCTCTGATTGGCTCAAGCACATCTCATGATTTCGTTCCCATGTCGCGTTCGCTCTCAAAACTTCCTTGGTACAGCAACAAATCCATCCTACGAGCACCATGGAGCGATTTGAGGACCACAACCCTCTACTGTTGTATGCAGTCGGTGTGGTAACCCTGTACCTCTTTTATCGACTTTTTAGAATCGACCCTGAGGCTGCGGTGACTTACAATGTCGCACCACCAGGGCAGGTCGCGCCAGGATGGAAGGGCGAGGTGCTGCAGGAGCTTTCGATGAAGGTTAGTACCTGTGAATACATGCGAGGGAGTCAATTGACAATGTAAAGGTCCCCGGCTCCACCCTGATCCAATGCTATGCCCCCGCAACCGGCGAGTCCCTGGGCCACATCAAACCCTCCACGACGGCCTCGATCGACAGCGCCATTGCGAAAGCCGCCGCGGCGCAAACACAATGGGCACAGACATCGTTCGCGGAACGGAGGCAGGTGCTCAAGACTATGCTGAAGTTTGTCTTGGAGAACCAGGAGACCATCGCGCGTGTGGCTTGCTTGGACTCTGGGAAGACGATGGTGGATGCGAGCTTGGGAGAGATCTTGGTAACGGTAGAGAAGCTCAGGTGGGTTATTGCACATGGGGAGGAGAGCCTGAGGAGCGAGAGTAGGCCAGGGAACCTCTTGATGGCGTACAAGTGGCATGAGGTTATGTGGCAGCCGCTGGGCGTTGTAGCGGCGTGTGTGAGCTGGAAGTAAGTGCTCCCTTCATATGCTAGTTGATACATCACTAACATACTACAGTTATCCTGTGAGCTTGTAATTCGGTCAAATTATACAACCCCTAACAACGAACAGTTTCACAACTTGATATCGCCCGTCATCGCGTCCATCTTCGCCGGTAACGCCATCATCGTCAAGGGCTCCGAAAATACGGCTTGGTCTAGCAGCTACTTCGCTTCAATCGCTACCTCCGCCCTCATCGCCTGTGGACACAGCCCGGATATCGTCCAGTCGGTTGTCTGCTGGCCCAACGTCGCAGAACACCTCACTTCCCACCCGGGCATCGCACACATAACTTTCATTGGTTCTCGCCCCGTCGCCCATCATGTCTGCGCCTCCGCTTCGAAAGCCCTCACACCAGTCTGCGTCGAGCTCGGTGGAAAAGACCCGGCCATTGTCCTAGACGACCTCTCAAACAGCGACTTCCATCGCGTCTCCAGCATCCTCATGCGTGGCGTCTTCCAGTCCGCCGGCCAGAACTGTATTGGCATCGAGCGCATCATCGCCCTTCCCAACGTCTACGCCCGCCTCATCGAGCACCTCACACCTCGCATCAAAGCCCTCCGCCCAGGCTCCATCCTCAATGCCTCTTGCGACGACGCCCCCATCGACATCGGCGCCTGCATCTCGGACGCCGGCTTTTCCCGCCTAGAATCCCTCATCGCAGACGCCGTAACCCAAGGCGCGCGCCTCGTCTGTGGCGGAAAGCGCTACGTCCACCCGCAGCACCCCAAAGGCCACTTCTTCTCTCCGACGTTCCTCATCGACGTGACACCGTCCATGACGATCGCACAAGAAGAGCTATTCGCCCCCGTCTTCACCCTCATGCGCGCGGACTCCGTCGACCAGGCCATCCGCATCGCAAACTCGACGCCCTACGCGCTCGGCGCCTCCGTGTACGGCTCCTCTTCCCGCGACACCGAGCGTGTCGTTCGCGGGGTGAACGCTGGCATGGTCGCCGTCAACGACTTTGCTGTTACCTATATGGTGCAGCTGCCCTTCGGTGGTGTAAAGGGCAGCGGATACGGGCGGTTTGCAGGGCAGGAGGGGCTGAGGAGCGTGTGCAATCAGAAGGCTGTTACGCGGGATCGCTGGCCGTGGTTGGTGAAGACGAGCATACCTGGTCCGATGGACTTGCCGCTGAAGGGCAAGGGTGCGGGGGCGAGGGCGTGGAAAATGGCGTGTGGAGTTGTGTGGGTTGGATATGGGGACTTGAGGGGGAAGATCATAGGTATAAAGAACCTAGTCGGATTGTGAAGAGCGGGAGATATGAATGAAGATGTACGCGATGTAGCGTATCGTACATAATACTAATATCTACCAGATCCGCAGCTTTGCTCTTGGTGTATATGCGAAAAGATCACAGGATATCGTAAAACCATCAAGTCCACATGCCCACACGCGTCTAGACCGTCTCAATGTACCGCTTGATCTCCCAATCCGTGACGGCTTCGTCCCAAAGCCTGATTTCATGCTCCCGCGTCCCTCCAAAGTGGTCCACAAACTCATCACCAAACACTTCTCTAGCCACGCTATCCTTGGCCATAAATCTTTGCGTGGCCTCCTTCAAGCTCTTGGCGAGCCGTACGCCCTTGTCGGTCGCGCCGCCCACGTCCTCGCCCTTGCCAAGCGGCGGTATGGATATCTCCATCTTCTTCTCAATACCCCGCCATCCGAGCGCCAGAATCGCAGCCAGCACAAAGTGCGGGTTCGTATCAGCGCCTGGAACTCGAACTTCGAACCGCGTCGCCTTGCCTGAGGACGTAGGCGGCGAAATAAGGCGGATAGACGCAGCGCGGTGCTCCAGGCCCCAGCTCACCGTCACCGGCGCCCAGAAGTTCTCAACCAGTCTCTTATAGCTGTTCACGTTCGGGGCGAGGATGGGCATAATGTCTGGGAGGCCGTCGATCAAGCCGGCGAGGAAGTGGCGTCCGAGATCGCTCAGGAAGCGCACGTCTGGGTAGGGTGGGGAGGGGTCCTCTTCGCCGCGGTAGAAGAGGTTTTTGCCGGCGTCGTCGACGATGGAAACGTGCATGTGGCCGCTGTTTCCTGGGAGGCCTTCGCGTGGCTTTGCCATGAAGCAGGGGGTTATGCCGTGCTTTGAGCCGAGGGACTTGACGACGAGCTTGAAGAGGGAGGCCTTGTCTGCCATGGCGGTTATTTCGCCGAATTCGAGGGCCTGTCAGTCACAATTAGTGTCAACTGGGTGGACGTAAAGGACAGAATGGGACGCACTGCTTCAAAAACACCTGGTCCGGATTCAGTGTGCCATCCTTCTATCCCACAGTTGAACTGCGCGCATGCGTCGAAGATTCCATAGTAATAGTCTTGGTTGTGCACTGGTCGCGTGATGCTGTAGCCGAACATGCCTTCCGTGAGCGGTGGGAGCGAATTTACGGGGTTGTCGCGCAGGAAGGTGGCTGTAGACGAAGAGTTGCGTTCGGGGCCGTCATGGCTCTGTGGTGCTCTGAACTGGTAGAATTCGTACTCGGCTAGGAACAAGTCAGATATCGAAAGGCGACAGGCAGTATCTGTCCTGCATTCACAGTGACGACTCACCACCGGCCATGGCGCCGTAGCCCTGCTCCCGCAGCTTGCCCACCGTCCTCTTCAATATACTCCTCGGGCACGCGCTCAGACTGGTTCCAGTATCCGGGTCATGGAATGATATTAAGAAGAATGGTACGTTATTCTCCCATGGTATTCTGCGGAACGACGACAAGTCTGGTATAGCGATCACATCGCGGTACCCGTTCTCCTTGTTCGAGATGCCCAGCTCCCGGAAGTAGGTCTGGTCATGCATGTCCCAGCCAAAGATGACGCTGCAGAACCCGAACCCCTCTTGCGCTATGGAGAGAAACTTCTTCTTCGCCATGAGCTTGCCGCGCAGGATGCCGTCGACATCGATGCCCGCGACTTTGACGGCGTTGTCGTTCTTGAGGAGCTCGGGCAGGCGCTCGACGGTTACTTCTTCGGCGTCGGACATGGTCGCGGTGGGGTACAGAACGACTCGGGGAGAGCAGCGAACGGCGGAGGGGGAGATGGGAGCGGGATCTGAAGTATGTGAAGCGAAGGAAGGGAGATAGCAGCGATAAAGCAGGTTTGGTCCGCTGGCTTTTGGGACGGATAGCTGTGGAGCTCGGGCCAATGACGATGGCTGGCGGCGGAGCTTCTCTCTTGTCGCTTGCACGGCGACTCCAACCTTCAGTTCAATAACAGATTATGGACTTGATACTAAGACATTCTTGTAGCATCGCTCTTGTTATTCTTACTAACCGCTCAACTAAAAAATCAATCATTATAAAGACGTGGTGCTCATAGACGCCGTTCGCGCAGCATTACCCCGCAATCCCAATGGAGGGGCAGGGGCATGCATCGTAAACAGCTCGCCATGCTGGATTCGAAGTACAATTCGAGTGAAGCTTCAAATCGAACGAAGGAGCAGCAATCCCTCACCGCCCAAGTTACACCATGCCTGTTCGCGTGTGCGGCGGCGCAACGTGGTCGCATGTGCGACTCTTATCTAACCCTGGGTCCGACTTCGGGAGCGCCCACAATCGCCGACAGTACCCGTCCCAGTCAAACTTTCTTTCCGGACCTCACCACCACCTTGTAGCGCGGATAGCTGCAGCTCCACCAAATAAAGAGCATTTGAAGCTCAGTAAGTAGCTGACCCCTTCGGCACGCTTGCCATCTGCTCGCCGGATCGCCGCCACGTTGCCCGAGAATTAGTCATTAGATCCATTGTTATAAGAGCTTTCCACGGCCTCGCCTGCGTGCTTCATACACCTTCCTAACACTGCCACAGGTTCGTGTTCATTTCATACAAGCACCTGATCCAAGAGCAAGGGCATTCAACATGGGCCGTCTTGAAGGAAAGAACTGTATTGTAACGGGAGCCGCCGGGTACGTATAACAGAATCAGTGCCAGCACACGTTCGTGGCACACCTATTCGAAATCACATCTACACTTGTAGAAATCACCAGGCTATGCTCTCGACATATGAGCAAATTGCTTAAGATCTTCAACTTGCTTCGTACTTCAACAGTCAATAAAAGCAACTAATTCGGTCCTAGAGGAATTGGTCTGGAGACCTGCATCCTCTTCGCTCGCGAAGGTGCTAACGTCCTGCTCTCCGACATCTCCGGTCCCGCCTTGGAAAGGGCCCTCGAGAAGCTCAAGTCCATTGTCCCAGATGCCAAGAAGCTTGATACCAAAGTCACAGATGTCTCCAAAGAAGCCGACGTCCAAGCCATGGTTGAGCACCTCGACTCCTGGGGCGGCGTGGACGTTATCTTCAACAATGCCGGCATAATGCACGCCGATGACGCCGATGCGGTTGACACGCCTGAAAAAATCTGGGATCTCACGCAGGCGATCAATGTCAAGGGCGTATGGTTTGGTAGCAAGCATGCTGTCCTGAGCTTCAGGAAGCATGGCAAGAAGAAGGCCAGTGTCATCAACACTGCGAGTGTTGTAGCTCTTGTCGGCGCCGCGACGCCGCAACTTGCCTATACTGCAAGCAAGGGCGCCGTTTTGGCGATGACGAGGGAATTGGCCATGGTTCACGCGAGGGAGGGTTTCCGCTTCAATGCGCTTTGCCCGGCACCACTCAAGTAAGTTCTCTCTTTACATTGTAAGCATCACGTACTAACGCTTGCAGCACTCCTCTCCTCCAGGACTGGCTTGGCGACGACGCTGCGAAGCGCCACCGTCGTGAAGTCCACTTCCCAACCGGTCGTTTCGGTGAGGCCATCGAGCAGGCACAGGCAGTTCTCTTCCTTGCTAGTGACGAGAGCAGCTTCGTCAACGGTACGGACTTCGTTGTTGATGGTGGCATGACCAGGTGTTATGTCACGCCGGAGGGTCCGGCTACGGAGCCGCCGAAGAACAACGCCCGCTAAATGACTTTAGCTGATTAGTCGGCATGAAGTAGTAGCAGCGGGGGCGATTTTTATTACTCTAGGTAACGAGACTGGCGTGGGTTATGGCTAGGATATGAGGCGTTAGGTGGGAGGGTCCTGATATGGGATGGGTTGCATGTGCTGCTCTTCGAGCCTTGATACATTTACCATGATGGAATGCCGCAATGTGCGCGACTATGCAGTGATATATCTGTATGTTCTGTTTCCACCTTGGAAGGTCACTGCGTCAAGCTGCGCCGATGCAACTCAGTCTGTACTCCCTACTCTTCATGACAGCTTCCTTTCACTGATCATCAATTTCCTCGGCACGCATATTTTTGCTTAGTTCCTTTCTCTTCAGAAACGCGATAACATGTGTAAGGGTGCAAATCTTATCTAGCTAGCTTGTTCGTAGCAGGGATAATCATCATCATAGCCCTGACATTACCCCTTTTGGGACGAAGCAATATCCCGTGCCTTAACATACGATTGTCATTCTACATCGGATGATTTGGCATAGACTACCGTAGATATGGACCGCTGCATAAGTGGAACAGCTGTCTGAAGATTCATAGTAAACGGAAGTTATCAAATATTTTATTCGAAGAAAGTATCAAAACCAACGGCCGAGCAGATGTCCCTCAACAGAGACAGAAGAGAACAAGAGAAAGGGGACAAGGGTATAGTTCGCGGTCAGCTTCTTGAGTCTGTACGGGAAGGATCGAGTACTTTAGAATTATAAAGCAGCCGTTAGGTGATTGAACACAATCGACCGATGAGACTCGTAGACAGTCCAAGGTAACCAATCCTGTTGAGGAGCCTGTTGGGCCGCACCTTCCACGCCCATGATCCTCAAAGCAAGTTTTGACGCGTCGATCCCAGCCATCGTACAAGGTGATATAGATACCCTGGCCCTCTCAATTTCCGTCCAGCCCAACCTCACTCTCCTCGAGCCGTCTATTAGACGCGCAGGCGTTCGCATGGCCCGCGAAATGCGAACCACACGCGTAGCCCTTCCTAATCGCGTAACCACTAAGCTACATCAGGCGCCCGCGCAAGGCACCCACATTAAACAGCCCGCCACAAGGTTGAGAGATTTTCGCGACACGCGGGTCAGACGGCAAGGCTGCTGGTTCTGAATGCGACGAATCGTATCGCGTGTTGCCATGGCCACAAAGCAGGCAAACAGGGCCTGGCAGGGGCTGGAGGGAAGGGAATGCGAGGGGGAAGATACAAGAAAGCGACAGCCGCTTGCGCTGCTGAGAATATGAAATCATATGACTACGCTAATCGTTTCATGCGTACACACTCATTCACACACACACTCTCTCTCTCGGAGGTCGCTTCCAGTGGTAGTCTTTCTAAGAAAGTCCATCCAGATCCAACCCAAGCAAGCGTTCAATTTAATACAACAGCCGAATCCGGATACAAGCAGCGACGCTGAAAAACAAAACATAAAAAACGCTATGATTTTTTCCAGAACGCCAAAGATGTCAAGACACCTTCATCAAGCGAGTCATTACGTCGCGGTACTACAGAGACTGCATACCGGGAGTCGAGGTATATCAAGAAACATGAAGCGGGTATCGAGTGGGGAAGAAGGAGGTGGTCCAGTCAAACGGGCCATAACGCGAAGCTGAAGTGCCAAAGATGCAGGAAGCCAGAAAGCTGGCGAAGACGAGGTCCACCGGCCAGTGAGGGCGGCGGTACGTACCACCCGCACTGTTTCAGTGGTACATGTACGGCAGCCGACCAACCTATGTACGGACGGGTGCCACCTGACGTCTCAAATCGCCAATGTGTTGGGTTCGCTGCGGCTGCCTCCGCCGGTCTCTGTCGCGGCGGCCTGTCCCCGTCACCGAAAAGGCGCGGGGCTCCCTTGTCAAATTATGGTTTCCACCCTTCAGCTCCTTCAAGTCTTGGTCGTCGATCAGTCGTTTGTTCCAAAGGTGGTGGAAGAGACCAAAGTCCGGTCGGCTGGTCTTCAAGGTCTGTCCGCGCTGGAAGTGTTCATACGCAATGTGGTCCATTCTACGGTCCCACGCTATCTTTCCGTCGTCGCCAAGGTACTCCCATTCGCAGAGCGGACATCGCACCGACCGAGGAGGTTCCTCGCCATGGAAATGGCTGAGACAGTGCGTATGCCACTCCTCCATGTTGTACGAGATGTACGAGCATCTCAAGAACCAGAACGCGCACTCATACACTGGGTTCCGGCATGTGTGCTGCGGACGCACGAGTACCCCGTTATCATCCTCAAGCAGCGGCACACCGCCAGTGAAGAAGCTAGCTTGCCCTGTGCTGATGGAAGTTTCGGTCGGGGTTGCTTCGGAAAAGTTGGCAAGAGAGGGTGCTTGTGTAGAGGCGTTGGACTGGTGGTGGACGCATGTGGGTGCCATCGAGGAGCCGGTGCTGCGGACAGAGAGCGAGTGCGAACACGGCGGAATGGAAGGTGACGGCCCCAGGCCGTCAGAAAACGAAGAGAAGCGTGCGAGGCGCGCGTGGATGTCCTCGTCGGGCGACTGCAACCATTCGCCGAGAGGGTTTAGGGTTATGGAATCTTCGAGGACGCTGTCCAGGGACAGCACATTGGCGGGGTTCCGCTGCGCTGCTGGTGTGGCTCAGGCCAGCGTCAGCCTCAGGCTCATGTACCTCTCCGAGGTGCGGTGCAGCCGTATTGCAGGCAGCCATCGCAGACGAATCAGGGCGGAGATACTCACAGTTGGGTACTACCATGTCTTCGCGCGAAGACCTGCGGCGTCGGGTGGGTGTCATGGTCAGGACGAGACTTAGCGCCCGAAATGCGTTTGGTTTGGTTCAGATCCGTTCCGTTTCGAAGCATCCTTCGAGCGCCTGTTCGAGACGACACCGATTCTTTATGTCCACCGCCATGGCCGCCAACAACTCCATCGAAGACGGTGTAGTGCGGCTCTCTGTGAGCTCCGCTTGTCATTCGACATTACTACACCCACCGGACCCACCGCGATTGACATTGGCGCCAGACAACTCCATCCCGAAGCGGGAGACGGACAGGCTTCCGGATAACCTCAATTCTATCATTGTTCCCGCGCGCGGGTGCTGTTGTTCGGTCTCACCGACTCTTGCGCGTAACCATTGGTTATGCGCGCGTGCCCTTGCTCCCAGTCAGAGGTGATGCGGGGATGCGCGCTACGGCAGCCACCCCTTCGGCGGGGATGCCGACCGCTTCTTCCACACGAAACTCGGCACCTTTGTATGGCTATCAAACGGTGTGTTAGCCCCTCTGTTGGGTGGTCCGACGGCCGTTTGGGGTGTCTAATCCTAATCGCGTCAATGCTGGATACGCGATGCACCGAATCAGCCGATCCAGGGCCGTCTGGCAGGCGGTGGACGCGCCAGCAAAGCGAACCTTTCTAGAAGATAACTGGGCATACTGATCGCCCTATAGGGCTTTGATCGACCTGCATGAGCAGTTCGTAGGGTCGTATTTTGTGCTTGTTTGAGCCTGTAGGATTCCACGGGTAGACTCATCCGCCACTACCAGCCGGCCGTTTCCCGTACAGACATTGACCTGTTGCCGACGTCAAGGACGTGAGTCACCCACACTGTCTTAGCACTCGCATTCATTGACAGCCAGAAAGAAGCTACGCCGTGTCTTGCATGTGAATCACATCATTACCATATACATCAGTGAGGAGTGCATTATCGTGTAGCCAGATATCGCTCTTAGACATTCAATCTCAATGTGAACCCGTACAGAGTAGTTCTACAACATAAGTAGCCGCGTAACATTCCAACACTCCTCCGCAAGTTTCCGCTTGTATTGACCTTGAACTGTGATCGATTACCCCAGGCTACTATTACTCTTCTACACTATCGCTTTGCCCATAGACGGTGGAGCAAAACTGCCGCACGTCGTAAAAAGACCGAACTGTGATTCAGTGCCTCCAATCCGCCATTCCACACCAATCCACCACACCCCCAACATGCCATGGACCGAGATCAGGTCCATATCTAAGAACGAGCGATCTTTTGTCAGACACAAGGGTGCGAAGCCCGTCGACATTCCCTGTTTACACAGAACCGAGAATGGCAAGTTCAGGATCTCAAACCCCACCAGCGCCAAAACTAAGAATAGCGATGCAGATCGGGATACCGAACCCAGACTACCGGAGCATGTAGACTCAAGGATGCGATCGTCGGGTGAGAACACTTAGGGAAGATCTCGGTAATTAGATTGCCAGGTCGTCAGGAGAGAAAGACAGAAAGGCTTTAGTGTGATCGGTCGTGTGTGTTGATGCCCCAAGACGTGTAGTAGGAGGGAGCGATGGCGAGGGGTACGGGCTTGAAACGGTGTCTCTTGATCGCAATAGCGTTACCGCAATTACTCCCGGAAGCTCCCCAACATCAACGACTCGAGGGCATTGACTCCAACATGGCTTTCCCATTACTCAAACTGCGCAGACGTGCTCCCCCTCCTACAACCCCGCCTTCTTCTTCGCCAACCCCCCCAACTTCTCTGCCGCCGCCCCCAAACTCTTCACATCCGCCCCCTGGATCATCTTGTTCCCATTGACAGCGACCTGCTTGCCCTCCTTGAAGAACATAAACGTCGGCATCGCCTGTACCCTGTACGCGGCCGCAATGTCCTGCGCGTTGTCCACGTTGACCTTTGCGAACGCTAGTGTGCCGTCTACGCCGTGCTGCTTCGCTAGATTGGCGTAGTACGGCGCGATTTGCTTGCAGGGGCCGCACCAGTCGGCGTAGAAATCGACGGCGACGTAGGTGGTTGAGGCGAAGAGGGCTTGTAGATCCGAGAGGGAGGAGGGGTGTTTGATGTCGGCCATGTTTACTTTAGGATCCGGAAACTGCTTTTAGAGTGAGGAATATGCGACCCTCTATATTGGCGCGATTGTTGTTTTGGTGGACGTTAAGGCGGGCGGAGAGTCTTATACTTGGGGTGGTGGTGCAACCGAAACTACGAGAAGGCTTCCGTGATGGCGCTTGGTCCGCACTTGCTGGTTTGCTTGCATAAGCCGTCATGGGCGCGCCGTGCACGCATTTGCAACACAGGTCAGCATTAACAAGAGATACACATGGAACCCGCCACCTTTTTCGAGGGTCTGGAGCTAATTCTATACCGAGGTTTTTGCTACTGCAGTGGCGATCTCGTACATCAGAAGCACGTTTTGGACTTGTGGAGATGTTGATCGCGCCAAACGATAACTGCGCTGTTCAGCATTTATTCTGTTTTTTGATAGCAGGATAGTACTGAGTGAACTGACTTAGTCAGCATCTCTTGCTGCCCTGGTATATTGAGACTGGTCGCTCCCCTCTGGACAGATTTCCTAGCAGCGCTCATGCAAGTTTTGCTCTTTGAACCGACTGTACCTGTTAGTTAATTAGTTAAACAGCTCCATGTATCAAGCCAATATAACAGAACGATCCCAAAGCAGTGCTAGAGTCCCGTTTCGCACATTACCGCTTTTGCGTTCGTGTACGCATTCCATAATAGTCAATGACGCATCCAAGGCGCCGTCCCGCCCCACCAAGCTCCACTACCCCGCTCCGCCAGCCTCAATCGCCCACAAACTGCATTATCTGACTTTTAAACTCTTGCCTAGCATACTCCTGCTGCTGAACTCGTTACGCTGGGGATATATATTGTATATTTTCAAAATTCGTCATCAGTCAAGAAATTTCCCCGACATCAAAATAGTCGTGAATCTTCTCAACGCCCGGCTGGCACAATTGGTTAGCGCGTGGGACTTTTAATCCCAAGGCTCAGGGTTCGAGTCCCTGGTCGGGCGGTTTTCATTTTTGTCATTTTTCTGGCGGTCCTGGACGGTCTTAACGTGCATCATGCTACTCCTCTGGCTTGTACGCGTCAATGAACCCCAGAATTGTTACTTTTGGGCGAGAATTGCAAAATCCATAGGCGATTGAAGTAGTAGTTTTTGAGATTTTTCTCTTGCGAAGCAGCGACTCGAACCCTCGGACAGGATGGCGGTCACACAATGTTCGAGGCGCCGCGCGCGTGCGAGGAAGTTGAATTTATTCATCCCAAGTTCGAGATACTGAGTTTTTGCTGGGTCAAGGATACTGTAGTCTTAGATGACTGACTACAGACTCGGGTTGCAGTTGTACGAATTCATGCTGCACAGACTTTGAGCATAATCGCGGTAATGTCGACATCGCCATTCTGTGTTCATCGTACTGGAAGAGCACTTATCTCTTTGCTGAGTTCCCAGCGACAATGGCAGAGTTCAG
Organism: Paraphaeosphaeria sporulosa; assembly: GCF_001642045.1. Taxonomy (NCBI): domain Eukaryota; kingdom Fungi; phylum Ascomycota; class Dothideomycetes; order Pleosporales; family Didymosphaeriaceae; genus Paraphaeosphaeria; species Paraphaeosphaeria sporulosa. Next base: position 1,931,817 of record NW_017253365.1, read on the forward strand.
GCCGAGGTATCTAGATGAATGCACCACATCTGGTCGTAATACGACATGAAATTTGTACCGTGAGGCTGGAATGCTGAGACTTGAGATAAGAGTACGATATTCCAATGGCGATGGATTTTTCTTCCTGACAACTCGGACTCTAACCCTCAGACCTTGGGGGTTTCCTGTTAGCCGAATAAAGCGAGACGAAGCATCAAGTGCTGGTGAGCCGAACAATGATATTTCATCATTTCTGTCGAAGAGAGACAAAGCACAAGGGGCACTCTTCAGCGGATGTCAATGGAAGAACTTGATCGTATTTACGACGTATCACATAAACATTATGCAGCAAGCTGACTCCGCACTTTATCCTTCATTGTAGGTATATGCTAATTTAGCACCAAGATTCGTGTCACCATGGATTTTGCCCCAGTACCAGCTCTTCATCACGTCGTTGCCTCTACTCCGTGTCAACATTGACTCTACCCGCCACAAGCGCAATCAATGCTGCGCCAACACCAGAGCCGTCCTTGGCAATCCCAATTCTGATGCGCTTCTCACCCTTCTCGCCAATGCTTTCTATCTCGCGCAGCGCTTCGCGAATGTGGTCCTCAAAATTGGGGTAAAATTCCACGAGCGAGCCATCGACACCAACATCGATGACATCCTCTTCGGAGGGCTCCACGTCGCCTCTCGGGGGGTTGATGCCCTCCTTTTGCTCTGTTGTTGCGGTGCCCTTAGCACCGTCTAGTCTGCCGGTGTTGATGACAATGCCAGCAATCGCAACGGCTGCAAGACGTGCTGCGCGACGCCCAATTGCGGCTGCGATGGCCCTGACGGCTTCTGCGTCCTCGGCGCTCACGGCGGTGATGCCGTAGTCTTTGTCCAGGGTCTGCCTAATCATCCTGTAGCCAGGGCTAGTGTCTCCGGCGCAGATGCTGAGGAAGCTGGTGTCAATGCCCCACTGCTTGTACAGCGGCGAGTTGTCGTAGATCTGGGTAGTGCTATGGATGTCGTTCTGTGCCGAGTTCTCGTCACGGAAGAGCGGGAAAGTGGGGTCTTTGAGAAGGCCGATGATGGCTAGACGCAGGATCTCGCCGAGGAACATGCCAGATACGCGCTTCTCGAACATTTGTATGCCCGGGTTCACAGACTTCTCGTCGAGCTCCGTGTCGTAAGGAGTGTTCGGGAGAGTACGCAGCGAGTTGTCGAACGAGCCCCACTCGGTGTTGACGATCATCTCGCCCGTCGACTTGTCGTAGTCGCCCGAGTCTTTGCTCTTTGTGAGCTTTGTGACCTTGTCGAGCTTCTCCACGTATGCGCCGTTTGTGCCAGTGCCGAAGATTGCGCCCAGCAGCGTACCGGTCTTCCCGGGAGAGGTGTACGAGCGAGCCATGAGGGTTCCGACGGTATCATTGACAAGAGCGGCTACACGAACGGGAAGGCCCAATGCGTCGATTTCTGTCTGAAGCAGGGCGCACACGTCTTTGCCTACAGCGTCAGCAATATCAAAACCCTTGGTCCATCGCATGAGCAGGCCTTTGTTGATGCCAATCTGGTTCACGGGGAACGAGAAGGTGAAGCCCAGGTTGAAAATTTCCTCCTCCTTGGCGTCTCCTCCGGTATTCCTGCGCCTGAGGAAGCCAGTGTAGTGTTCCTCATGGTGCGCCTTGAGGAAGTTCTCGATCTGCTTCGCGAGGAAAGAGAAAAGCTCCTGGGACGTCTTCGCGACCATGAGCTCCTTGGGTATGGCGACCTTGCTCTGGGTGAGCGAGAAGGTGGTGTTGCCATGCAATTGAATGGAGCACACGCGGAAGTTGGTGCCGCCGAGGTCGACGGCCATGTAGAGGCCCTGGTGCGCATTAGCCGTGCCATTGTTGTTGTTGTTGTGGTGTGTTGTGGTGGGGTCCCACCTTCTCGGTGCCATTGGGGACGGCAGTGACGTAAGTGGGGATCTGGCTCAGCTCTGTGCCCTCCTGCAACAGGCCCTCGTCTGCGCGCTGTCAGTGCCTGCCGGTGGGGTTTGGGGGGTTTGGAGTGCCAGTGCACCACGTACCCATCTCCCGAATGAACTCCTTCACAGCCTTGTTGACGGCATCGGGCCCGAAGCTGAACTCGTCGGCGACGCGCTTTGCCTGCTCTGCCAATGCCATGCTGCGCGCGGTGTCTCTGTTGATTCGCTTGTTGAAGGTGCCGGCGGACGCGGTGCGCTGCGAGGGACTCGGGCAGACGGGGGGTTCTCTGTGCAGAGGGTGTTCGCGGGGGGAGAACGCGGAGAGGGTGGGATCGCGAGAGTCGTTTGTGGGCGTGAGGCGGAGGAGCTCGTGCGGCAGGCGCGGGGCTAGGAACTGCAAAACAAGCACTAGCAGCACGACCAGGGCACTGAAGACGTGGTGGGTCGAGAGCGAGAAATTTGCGCGCACAGCGCCTGGTCGCGGACTTGGGCTCTTGTCGCTGCGGCCTGCGGTTGGGTCGGCGGCGGCTGAGGGGCGTCGCATCGCATGAGCGCGAAAGGGCTGGCAAGCCCAATGCACACGGCGGGGTCGGACGCTGCTGTGTTTGGATTGGACCAATCTCGGCTCCCAGCTGTCGAGGGGCTCTGCGGGTGAGGGATGGGAGGCTTCAGGCGCATCCCAGGACACGGTGTCGATGCCCTGAGACTGCCTGTCTCATCGCGACTGAAGGGGGCGGCACCTAGCGCTACAGGAATGGTAATTGAAACGAGGCGTCTTGCCTCTCCGAGGACTGAGCTCCAGAAACATCGCGACCCGGGGCACTACACCTCGCAATCCCCGCAGCCTCGGGTATCTTACGTCGGCGGCTGACGGCCCCAGGTTCGACTGATCGACCGCATGCACCAATGCGAACGCTGCCATTCACTGGCTGGACTAGGTCTTGTCCCATTGGACTTCTCGTGAGACTTCAACATAACCTCAAAATGCCATCGCCGAGGCTGTGAGTTTCCGGAGGAAGGTGCTGCTCTTGGAGGATGCTCGTCCGCAACCAACCGTGCCGCTTCGTCAAGATCCTCTGCATCTGTCCCTTTCATCGCCGTCCTCCATCGGCCATTGCACCAGCCCTGTACAGTCACCGACGTCCGCACGAAGTGGGCAGACTGCCTTGAGAACTGACAGCTCTACAGTAGTCAGGCACATGGACCTTCCCCGGCTAAATTGGAAGGGGCGATGCGGCAACGTATCGTGGACAACCGAAAGCTAACCTTACGGCGCGAGACGCATATTTTGTTGATGCGATGTGTGAGCTCAATAAGCCACATTTCCCTCACCATCTTGAGCATATCGAGGATTGTGCCATTCGATATCGCATCTATGGTGGCGTGCATCAAAAGTGTGAGGTTGCACCAGCATCCTGGTTCGACCGCACCCACGTTTCCGATATTGCGTTGACGCTTCCGATATGAGGTTGATAGCTTCACAGGCCAGCGGTGCCGGCAGTTCTTTTAGCAGTACACATTCGTAGGGTACCATCTCTCAACAGCAACTTGCACAAATAGTGGACATGCAGATCATACATCTCAGCCAGCATCGTGAGCGGCTCGACATACCCGACGTACGGTTCAAATTATTCTCCCGCAGCAGCAATCAAAGCCATGCATTGACTTCGGATAGCAGATAGTGTTCACTAAAAGCGAGTGTCTTCCTCGACTGTCTCAATCGTGTCCGTCCACACTACCTCTTACCTGTCAGCAATATTTCAAGTGCCACGATGTACTGGACTTCGCTCATCGCTTTGGCGCTTATTCGGCCCTCACAGGCGCTGATTCGTTTCGGATGCTCACAGCTCGTCGTCGACAGACTGGACCCGCTGGTGAATCCGGGCATGGAACCGAGTCCACATCTACATCAGATCATAGGTAGGAACAATCCATACAAGGAGCCTTGTCATAAGTCCAACACGTGTCTCTGAATGTGCATAGAAGTAGCGGAGCTGCCCTGCTGATCAGATCACAGGCGGTAACTCCTTCAACGCTTCCATGTACAAGGAGGACCACGACCTGGCCAAGCTCTCCACTTGCACATCATGCCAGCCTTCAGGTGCGTGAGCGAATCCAATTGATTAGTAATTAATCCTGATAATCGGCAGAGGACTTCAGCAACTACTGGACTGCTTCCTTGTTCTTCCGTGCTCGCAATGGCACGTACAAGAGAGTTCCACAAAAGGGCAACGTAGGATTTGAAGCTCAAAGGGGCGGGATGACCGTATACTACATGCAAGCCTCTCTTGGGGTAAGCCAGCCTGCAATGCGGAGAATGTCCGGAGAAGAACTCATGGTGATCACACAGGACTTCCAACAAAAGGCCAAAGTCAAAGCTTTCCAACCCGTAAGGCCTACCTCTCCCTCGTATGAACCATACTCAACGCTTACAGGGCTTCCGCATGCTTATCGGCTCACCCAGCGCCTCGACCAAACCCGAAGCCGACAAATACCCTCAACTTACATACACCTGCCTACAAGACATGAACACGCGCTACCCCGAGACGAAAGACTTCCCAGCCAAGCCCTGCCCCGCTGGCATCATGGTTAATCTACGCTTCCCTACGTAAGTGCCCATCCCCTTTCTCACCAGGCTTACATTGGCTGAGCACAGGAAGCTGTTGGAACGGCGTCGACCTCGACAGCCCAGACCACATCTCGCACATGTCGTATCCCGCGAACGGTACATTTGAGAACCAGGGCCCATGTCCGGCGTCGCATCCTGTACGTGTGGCGCAGGTCATGTACGAGGTCATCTTCGAGACGAAAGCGTTCAACAAGAAGGCGGATTGGCCCACGGATGGCTCGCAGCCATTCGTCTGGTCCTTCGGAGACACGTAAGTAGCCTCTTCCTCACATCTGCATGGCAAATTGAGCTGGGAACTGAGTCATATAGAACTGGGTTCGGAAACCATGGCGACTATGTGTTTGGCTGGAAGGACGACTCGCTGCAGAAAATTCTGGACGAGGAGTGCTATGTGCAGTGTAAGACGATGAAGACGCAGAGTATTGAGGAGATGAACAGATGCTCCATACCGAAGAAAGTGGATGAGGATGTCGGAGATGATGCCTGTGAGTTGAGATGTGTTTTATCATGGTGCAGAATGCTGATCGCTATGCCAGGGATCGATGCTATCCCAGGTCAGAAGATGCCGATGGCATAAAGTTTGAAACTCGGATTCGAGGCGAAGCATATGTGGAAAGTAACTCAGTCTAAGTAGATAATGTACCCAGATGTATGTGGATGCAAGAATTTCTCCGTGTCGTCGCACGCCTTCGAAACAAGAGACATACCGCTAGCCACCTCTGCTTTCGAGACAGGCCGAGGATAGGGCTTGGAGCAAACAGCCCGCCTGCTAGCTTGTCCAGATTTGCAACCTCCATCTTAAGACGCTTCAGCTACGGACGGTTGTCACGTACACAATTCCACTCTTGCACTCGATTCCTTTGCTTTGCTCACCACTTTTTCCGCTTTGCGCATTGCAGGGAACTAAAAGATACAGACGAGACCGCGATACGTTTCTGGTCCTCTCCTTAGAGACACAAAAATCAAACCCATGTCCGTCCCGGGGAGGATTTCTGGCAAGCACGTCTCCCGTTGGATCATCTCAAGCAGTCGACAAAAAGATACCAGGAAGACCGACTGTGTCCTTCAGTTCTGATTCTAAAAAGAAAGGCTGGCACAGAATATGTGGTGTTGGGGAGGAGTTCTGGAACGACGAAACCGAATTGAAAGCAGCGTACGTAACACATGCGACCAAAAGGCAACACGAATGACGTCGATTTGCTCCTCTTCCTCGCTCAAAACCAAACGAAGACGAGAAAATTCCTGCTTGGGGAGACACCCTCAATCAAAAGGCCGCTCTTTCTCCCGTAGATTTGCGTAGGCCTCATGCATGTCTGTCTTTTGGACAGAATAGTCGAACTATCATTTTAATGTCCCTTAAAGTCAGACGGCAAACTATCATGATCGGTGGGGACACCAGATTGATGACTTCGTCCATGAGGAAGTCACCTGGACAAAAGATAGCCCTTTCGCAAGTTTGGTCTGTACGGTACATCATGCGGCTCGAAATCGAAGAGTCAGCAGAACGCCAAGTGCCATAAATGCTACTCTACCTATAAAAACAGCAAGCAAACTCCAACGCCAACGCCGCTATGCAAAGCACAGATTCGAAAGGAAGATGCCGAAATTTACCGCGCGTTCCCTGCAGCATTGCTACTTACAACCCCTTTGCCGGTCTATGAGAACCCGCTGTCAAAGTCGCACGGGGAACCAGGGGCCCTGCTTCATCATCGCCTTCCGTAGTACTCGTACTCTCCGCGCCGCGGAAGCACGCGACATGTTTCGCGTGGCAATGAGCTTGCGGCAGCTGCTGAGTTGCTATAGACGTAGACGTAGGAAAACCGAAAGAAGTCGAGGAGATCGTGGTTTTTACGTCCTGGACACTGAGAGTCATGCTGGACCCAGAGTTTGGTATATCAATCGTCTCGGGTGGTGCCGAGGCCTTTGAAGTGCCTGAGGCCGATGATGTGCGCTGTCGGATACGCGTTTCCAACGTCGACGGCAAAGGATGAGGCACGGGACTGATATGAGGCCGAATACTCAGCGAAGGCGCAAGATGGTGCACATCGGCGTGTTCACTCGGATTGGGTGGTGGTTCCCAAAACGTATCATCCAGCTTCTCCTCGGTGCCAGAAGTTTTGCCAGGACTATGTTTTGATTCAACCAGTGCCAAGTATGAGTCAGAGAGGACCGATTCGCCGCGAACCCACAGGTGTTGTGTAGCCCTATGCACGCTCGGACCCGCAGGTATTCCCGGATCTTCTTTTTGGATTCGATCCAGATCCTCATCACTCAGAAGTACCTCGTGAGGAACACCTTCTGCTTCCAGCAGTGCTGCATTTGGTTCAGAGATATTTGGATGAACGCTGGGGCCTTCCTTCTTAACAAATTGACCATCTGTTGAATCGAGCTCTTGCTGGTCAGGTTCTGGTGTATTCGGACCCTTTTTGCCGCGTTTGCGTTGTCCTTTGTCATGTTTACGTTTCGGTTCTTGCACACTCAGGCGATTGCGTTCATTTGACTCCTGAGCTGCGGAGATATCTTGCGTGGCCAAAGTGTCTTGAGCTGTAGTAGCAGAGCTAGATGCAACAATGGCTGTTGGAATACTTCCAGTCGTGCTAGAAGGGTTTTCATCATCGTCGCGGGGGAACAGAGCCGTGGCTCTGTGGTGCGTGGCCTCGGCTTCGAATGTGACGCCTTCTTCATCCACAGACTTTGTTGTCGTGACATTGCTGCCACCATGTTTCAAATGTGGTGCAATACGGTAGGCATATCTCTTTGACTTGTGTGGCATGTACGAGGATGACGTTCGTGTTCGTCGAGTGGTGGAATCTGTATATGTATGAACACGCTTCAGTTCACTGACCGTGCGATGTGTAGCTTCGGGCTGGAACAAGACGTCATTAGGAGATGTCATCGTAGTTTTAGGAGTTGCCTCATCAACCCGAGGACGCACGAGGCCTGGCGCAACCTTGTGCATATAGCCAGGATTGGCTACTGGTATGAGAGTCACTGAAGTAAGCGAACTAGCAGACGTTGGTGTAGACGCAGCAATTGTGATGTTACTGACAGTGCTTGGCAAGTTATCGGCAAGATGTGAGGCATGTCTGTGCATGCGAGCAGCAGCTCCACTCTCTTCCGTTGGTAAAAGCGATGAAGAGGCTTGTGAGGCGATGGAACTTGGTACAGTGGATGAGGATGGCGGTGGATGAGCTCCACGCTTCTTCCAACGCTCATGCCAGTCCCATGTCAAGAGGTAGTTTGCCGGGCGTTTGACCTGTGCTGCTGAGCCAAGTTCCAGTGGTCCGCTAATTTCGATGCTTGAGTCTTTGTTACTCGATAATTTCTAAAACATGGCATCTTCACTTACTTTGTCTCAGATGCAGGCTTGTGCGTATGCAGATGCGTATGCGTATGCCGATGCGGATGCTCATGCTCATGCGTATGCGTTTGCGTTTGCGTTTGCACCCTCCTTGTGGCTGGCTCACGATGCCTTAGGCCTCTCGAAGCGCGATGGATATCTCCTGACCAGCCGACGCTTATTGACTGACTCGTCCTGGCACTGCCATGCTGTGTTATTCGAACACGTCTAAACCGGGCTATCTCCACTCACTGGTTCTTATGCGTAGGCGTAGGCGTAGGCCGATGCTTGTCTTGTTTCTTCGGATGCGGCTCACGATGCAGCAGACCTCCCGCCGCACGATGAACTTCAGGCCACTCGTCCAGCTGACTGGTGTGGTCCCTGAACAATTTGAGGCTCTTCGTTGAGAGCAGTGTGGGTGGCGATGTTTGGATACTGGAAAGCAAAGAGTCAGATACTGTCAAGAAAGTTCAGCGGAGCTATACACTTACTGGATGCTGGTGGGACTTGGATTTGTCCTGCCGGGTATACCACTGATGCCGGCAGAAACATGGGTGGAAGATGACAGCGGCAGAGCTGATGCAGACGAGATTACCATGCTTGAGTGGAAGCTGGACACAACTGTATGCCCAGAACCATGATCTCGTAGATTATGATGGACAGGCAAGACTTGTCCTGTTGTGATCGCTTCGCAGCAACTGAGCAGATTTGTTGTGAGAAGCAGTGCTGACTTAGTCGGAAGATACATCATGACAGATTCCAGGCTCTCGGCCCCGTTTTTGAGGTATCAATTAGTGCATGAACTTAAGAAAGATGATCGGCACTACTTTCTTATATATCCATACCATAGCCTAAAGCACAAAGCCCCCAATGCTACAGTTCTAACATACCTCACAGAGACACCACATCATGAATAGGTCACGGCACTCCCCGTCTCTCCCGGAAATGAGTTCCATTGCTCCACTCACTCCTCTATAGAGCGATCTTCGGAGAGCTGTGCAGTCGCTTTACACCGTCCCTGCCAAGCATCGTTACTAACATGAGGCTGAAACAGCCCGAAAAAGGACCTTACATAGCGCGAATCTAATTACATCACCCGTCGGGGCCTTGGACTAACCAGACGCAACTAGAGTTATCCATAAGCAGCAAGATGCTGTGTCTCCGTAGAATTACTAACGTCGGAGTGTGCGGTGGCTGTTCGGTACTCCTCTCGGCCCCCGAGCGCGCTGATTGGCGGATAGACGATTCGGCCCCCGTACTCCGGACTCGAAGCGCGCGGAGAGCGACGTCTTGTACGATTGCATGTTAGTGGTGTTGTGGAAGTCGGATTAGAGTTGTGGGTTGCTGATGGTGCATGGATGACTATCCACGAGGCTTGATGACAGGTGTGCGCGATTGGAGGATTCGGCGAGAAATCTCCACCAGGGATGCGATATGGAATGATTGTAGTTTTCCGCAGTGGAATATGGGGGGATTTTGGTGTCGCGAACGCAAGAACGCGACCTCCGGATGTCTAAGCTTAAGCTTGGTAGATACTCAAGCCTCGAACGCCCTCTTGTGGTGCCATGCGAAAGCCTTTTAGTGCATATTTCGCCCCTTCACTTTAAAGCCCTCGTTAGTTCCACTTGCATCGTATATTTTGAGTACAGCTACGATGGGAGACCATACACCATCTCCATCCCCCTCTCCCAGACCAATTGTCTACTCACCCTCACAAGAATTCATCGGCAACGACGGCCAATGGAGCGACTTCATCATCCGAGTTGGCTCACCCGCTCAAAACTTTCGCGTCATCCCCTCCTCAAAATCCAGCGAGATATACGTTCCTATCGTGGACGGCTGTGAAAGAGACAATATCACGTCGTGCGGTCCCCTCCGTGGCGCATACGACTTCAACGGGCGAGAAAGCAGTGGGTTCCTCGTAAATAGCTCGTCGACCTGGCACGAAATTGGGCTGTATGAGATGGATGCGCGACCGGACTTGAATTTCACTGCGAACGCCCTGTATGGCCTCGACACCCTGGGCCTTATGCTGCAGAACAGCGGAGGTCCTACGTTGTCCAACCAAGTCATTGCGGCCATGGCCAATCCGGCTATATGGGTTGGGATGGTCGGGCTGGGTCAAAAACCCGCGAATTTCTCGGAGTTTGATAATCCGCAGGAAGGGTTGATTAGTTCATTGAAGAAGGAAGGAAAGATTCCGAGTAAGAGCTATGGATATACGGCGGGAGCTGCATATAGTAAGTATTCCAACGTCTTGGTATAGAAGAAGAGGGCTGACGATGTGATAGGAAAACCCCAAGCATTGGCAAGTCTAACGCTCGGAGGCTACGACCAGTCAAAGTTTGATCAGAATAAGATCATATTCGGCTTCGATCCCGACGACGACAAACCGCTCAGCTTGAACGTTCAGAGTATGGTCGCGCAGAACACCTTCAACGGGAGTACAAATCTTCTCGGTGTGGTGAACCAGCCAACATATGTAACGATAGATTACACTGTTCCGCATTTGTGGCTGCCGAGGAGCGTGTGCGATAGTAAGCAAGTCAAAGAGTCTTGGATTATGAAGCAGTATTGACGGTGTATGACAGTTTTTGAATCGGCGTTCCACCTGACCTACGATAACAGCACGGATCTATATCTCGTAAACGATACAGTACATACGCAGCTCAAAGCAAAGAGTCCAACCATAACAATCGGTTTTGGGAAGACTGCTGATCCAGCGGAAAGAGTGAACATTGTGTTGCCGTACGGAGCTTTTGATTTGCAAGCTTCGCATCCGACATATCCAAACGCAACAAACTATTTTCCGATTAGGCGAGCGTTGAACGAGTCGATGTATACATTTGGGAGAACGTTGATGCAGGAAGCATACTTGAAGGTCGATTACGAACGAAGTCAGTTCTCGATCCATCAGACGTTGTTCCCGGACACGGGTGCGAAGCAACAGATTATTCCATTGTTCAGCCCTTCTGATTCTGCGGTGGGAGGTGACGAACACCGTGACGGAGTCCATCTAAGTGCTGGTGCAATAGCAGGGATTGTTATTGGAGATCTAGCTTTGTTGCTGCTGCTCGTTGTCGTTGGTCTTTGCATCTACAGATGGCGTTCCATATCAAAATGGCGTCTAAATCGACGAACACACGCGGATGAAGAGCGGCCACCTGAGAAGAAGATTCATTCGGACGGCGAGTTACCGAATAACATGCGACACGAGAAGGATGGCCCGGCAGTATTCGAAGCAGATGGATCTGGGCTCGTAGAGCTATGTTACCAGGGTCTCCGATTGAACGTAAATGTGGAGAGGAGTCATGAGCTAAGCGGTTATGGCTCAACACCCGTGAGGATAACGATCTCGCCATCTGAGACCCAGAGTCAACGGAGAACGGATTCGGTTTGCCCTCAAGGCGCAGAAGAGGCAAGGAGATTTTCATTCGACAGCCAAGTCTCCACGTGGATCTAACCTATTCTGATCGCGGTGTGATGGCGCAGCACCCTGGCTGCTGTTACATCGAAGCCAAGGTTCATTCAAGCAGAAAAGATCCCATGACCAAAGCGGTCCGAAAAGCTCTGACCGATTCAACTTAAACCAGTTATCTGAACCAGATCAGGCTTCTGCGGCATCCTCATCCTCGTCTTCATGAGCAGCAGCCCAGGGACTTCGTCGACGCAACGCTTCTCCGTGCTTTGCTAGTATGAAAGGAATCGGCGCCATGAAAAGCGACACGCCGGCTAATATAATGCAAGCAATCTTGGTCCCTACGTGGATGAACAGCAGCCGGCCAAGCAGGGGAAAACCAGCGCCTGCGATATTGCGTACCAGGCCGATACCCGCCAACGCAGAAGCTGAGTACGTCTTGTACGCATCCTCGGTATATGTCAACGTCATCAAGATAAGCGTGTAAAAAGACCAGCCCCAGAAGGCACTGGCTATGATGGAGACGAGTGGGTGGATTGAGGGTTTGGCCGTGAAAGAGAACACGAGAAGGGAGATAGGAAGCACGATGGCAGCCGCTCTTGCGTGATGGACGCGAGCCTCGGGTACATCGCGATGGCCGGCAAGGGCGACCTGACGTTGATAATAGCGCTCTTGGTAGATGTTGGTAGCCAGGCCCGCGGTGACGCCGAAAACGATACCCAAGAACGCGAAACCAATACCGACAGTGTCGTATCCGTATCCATCGGGTCCGAAAATGAGGTGAAAGACGCCGTTGAACAAAAAGGATGCCCCATAGAGATACCCATTCCACAGCGCTCCGAACTGCACGATAGCTTCTGTAGCAAGGAAGCGGAACGGTCGCACTAGCGTTGAACCAAAAACTTGTGTAGGATTCTTCTGCTTTAGTTCGTCCGGTACATCAACGTTGTCATTTCTAGTAGTCTTGCGTGCCACTTTGGCTCTCCGAGCAAGCAACACGCTGTGTCGAGTCTCACCGAGGGCATAGAGAGCCACAACAAGGATGACCCAGAAAGACAGGCAGATGTAGAACATGATGCGGAAGACCGAGTGCCAAGACCTTCCCTGTGCAATGACTGAGAAGAGTACGAAGCCAGTCGGCGAACCACCTGTCGCAGCCCAAAGGAACCAAGACATTGCTGGACCGGTGTCGTGATGGTGGAAGAGGTCAGCTATTGTGCCTCCAAAGTTGCTTATTGTAACCGATGAGAAGTAGCCAGATAGGACTCGCAACGCTAAGAAGCCTCCCAAACTCTCGACAAATGTAGTACCGAGGAGCATACATAGGAAGACTGCGTATGATACAACGTATACTGGTCGTCGTCCAAAGTATTCCGAAAGCGGAGCTAGGCTCATGGGGCCAAATGCAAGACCTAGGATGTACATGCTGAGACCCAGTGTGGCTACTTGTGGTGACACTTGCATGTCGCGGGCGAAATCCGACGCTGCAGGCGAGAAGCCGGACGCACCCCAAGAAACGCTCAAATCTATCGGAATGATGGCGCCGACCATGAGCCATTTTCGTGTCGTGCTCCAGTTGCGCGGATCGTCTTTGTCGTGAGCGCCAAAGGCAACGACAGCCTCGCTATCAGTCGTCTCCACCAGCAATGGCTCATGCTCTGCAACCTCTTCCTCTGATCGACGCGGGATTTGGCTCATCGTCGAGATAAGAGCAATATGCAAGATATAGAATAGGCCATCAGCATCCAGAAGAGAACGAGTGAGGGTGGGTAGATAGTGAGTGAAGTCGAGGTGGACTGTTGGAGCGGCTGTTGCAGGCGATAAGCGGCGAACGTCACCTGCCAAGTGGGGTGGTCATGGAAACTCGCGTGGAGCGCCATGTCCTCACGACGCCCATCTTGTCTTCGCGTACTTGGTAGCGCAATCTGCTTGAGACATCGGAGTCTACGCACAATAGCCTTGTCGGTGCAAACAATAATGTTGCCAGCAACACCGTTAAAAAGACGGCATCTCTTACACTGGCGAGTGACTTGTATTCTGGAACGGCCTTCGAGCGGTAGAGTGCCGATTCACGAATAAAGTTCAAGGTCCCAATGTACTGCGAGAAGAGAACAATTCTTTTGTATCCATCCACCACCACTATGTATGCTCTGTTCCCAACCACCCATCCTGCAGCTAATCCGCATCTCCTCAAAGCCAAAGTGTGCTTTCGCAACCATCGCAAACAGTACATTTCTGTCCATCAATTCCTAGGTTCACGCTCTCGTTGAGATGACGTTGTGCATGTATGAAAAAACAAAGCCGAACCCAAAGCTCCAGTGCCACCGCAGGGAGATAGCCCATGCAAAAGAATTAGCGAATGCCTCGTCGGGCTGCCATTGCGAGAAAAGCAAAAGACGACGTTGCCGATGAGAACTTCTACAATATGTACTTTGTAAAAACACGTAAAGGACGAACAAAAGAAAAGAAAGGAAAGACCTTGCGCTAAGGTCAGTCTGTGCGTGTACGTGCAAACATGTCCTCCCTGGAATCCAACTCTAATATTCGTCATTAAGATATCTCCACCCGGCCGTGCCCGTTCGGCCCCTGGCAGTTCGTCGACATGCGAATTTGACGACGGGCTGCCACGCTGTCAAACAAGTCCGATGTGCGCGTTCGTAGTAGTAAACAGGGACAGCGATGCCCTGTGGGGAAGGATGATAGCCGTTAACAGCGTGATGAGAAGCCGAGAACGATATGTCCGTGGCAGCACCGCCAGCTTTCAAACCAGTAGATGGCTTCGTCAATGTGTCGCCGAATCGAAAACAGTGGTGATGCAAACTCCAAACATACTCCAAGCCGATGCGAAATGAAAGAGATCTCTATTACCGGACGCCGAGTGGCGGGCGGGGGCCCAGGCTACTCTGACTGCTGTGCGCAGAGTTTTCCGAATCTAGTTGGGTGCTACCGCTCCCAGCGCTGGCGCTTGCAGAACCTGTCAGACTGCGAACTTGCGGACGGGACTTGGGCGGGTAAAGGTTTTGGCTCACCCCAGCGTATTGCTCCACTTGTTGCGGTGCTACTGCGTTGCCGTGGCCGGGAGGGTGTCGGGGAACTGGTTGTCTCATACCTGGTGGCGACGGACGGCCGTTTGGTGGCATTCCGTTAGATGGCACCCCGTTTGGGGCATAGCCGTTCGGGGGCGAAGGGCGTCCCATCGGTCTCGGGCCAGGACTGAGTGGGTTGCCAGGAGACTGGCTTGTACGCCGGCTCATCGGGGGATAGGCACCATAGCTGCCGCCCTGTTGGAGCTCGTCGAGCCGGGCTGCCGTCAGGGAGTTTGTGCGTGATTGAGCTCCCATCGCGCCCCTGTCAACGTCGCCATATCGGTTCGACGAATATCCCATCAGCGGGTTGTTCATGATTGAGTCGTGTAAGCCGGGAACATCAGCCATCATCCGTGCGCTGGTTCGGTTCTTGTTCAAGCCAGGGCGAGCGAAGGGATTGCGAGATCGTCCTCCACCCTGCGGCCCTGGGCCCATACCGGCCATCTCAGGGTTTTTCCGAATTTGACTCGCACTAGGAACCTTTCGGTTTCGCTTTGAGGTGACGCTCATCATGTCGAAGTTATCAGGGTCGATCATTGGGCCAGGTCCGCGAGAGGCCATCGTGTCAAAGTAGTCATCCTCGTCCTCATCCTCATCGAAACCACCCATGTGAGACGGAGGTGGAGGTGGGCCTCGACGCGGGCCGCGACGCATGTTCATCTCCTGTTCTCTCAATTGCAGCTCTTTCTGTCGCAACATAAGCTCCCTCTCGCGCAGCGCTAGGTCATTGGAGGACGGAGGCCCGTTTGGGCCATTCTCGTACCCAGCACCAGGACCGCCCTCATCAGCTATGTTGTCGTAAAGCATCAAGTGACTGAATTCTTCCAAGTCGTTACCTTCGAAAGAGGGTCGTCGTTGGCCATTGGGCATTCCGTTCATTTGCCTGGGCGGGTAGCCGTTGACTGGTCCAGAAGGAGGCCCCCTGCGCATCACAGGCGGTGGGCCGGTCATAGAAGGAGCTCGACTTCCAGGACGTGGGCCGCCTTTCATCGGGCCGTTGCCATTCATCAGGGCTCCTGGGGGTCCTCGGGGCAACGGTGCAGAAGAAAGTCTAGGAGGTGGCAGACGCTGGTCTCCATTGGTGGGCGAAGGAACCGGAGCTACAACGGGTCTTGTGCGGTTCACTATGTTGATGTGATGGAGAGTTGCGTACAGTGTCTCGATACGAGGAACCGGGACCTGGGTCTCCTGTGCAAGTTTCAAAGGCGAGCCCAGGTAGGTCTCGATCTCCATGGGGCGCTTGGCCTCAAAATCCATGTACATAGTGCTATTAGTACCACCTGTTTGTACCATTTGCTGAATCGTGGTTTCCCGATAATCAGAGGGGAATTTGCAACCCTGTGCTTTGGCCAGTGCAAGCAGTTCGTCGATGATGCCAGTGACGAGCGGACGCACGCCGACTTTTTCGAGCAACTCGGCATGGTTAGGGGTCTCAAAGAGCACGCTTGTGGGATGAAAAGCAATGGCGCTGTGTATCACTGTTAGCGAAGAGTCAATGCGTCAGATGGTCGGGCGTGTAACATACCCAATCATGCGCTCAAACTGCTGCTGGCGAATATTGGGCGACACTTTGCAATCGACCTGGCCTGAGCTCAGGGTCATAGCCAGGGCTTCGGCCATATCCGACTGAATCTGCGGCGGAATCGAGGGGTTCTTGTTGGCAGGACCGACCCAGATGTCAGTGGCGCCCTTGTGCTCAAATTCGCTGGCTCCAATTTGTGCAATTTCTGCTCCAGACACCAGCGATAAGACTACGTTGGTCGGGAACCGTTGTTCCAGATACGATTCCACACCAAGGCTGTTTGTTGTGTTCATAAGGATACACGTGTGTTGGGGCGAGACAACAGATTCGATGATGTTCGCGATATCGTATACGTCGGGTAGGGCTTTTACGCAGAGCAGGACATAGTCGAACGGCTGTTTAGAAGAATGTGCAGCATCTTCGGGAGTTCGTACGACTACGGTGCATTAGCATCGCCATGGAACTGTTGGGATGAGGGAACATACCTGAATATGGCTTGAAGCGCTCGTTGCCGTAGAGCGCAGATCTAGGAGCAAATTAGCTCTGATGTTTGCGGGAGACGATAAGCGACGTACTTGAAGGATATGCCGTACTGGGCAACGCTCTCAAAGCCAGACTTCCAGACGAGCGTGACGTCGCAGGCATTGGTTGCTTGCAGACGCCAGGAGAGAAACGCCGAAACGGCATTACCGCCAACTAGGAAGAGAATCAGCCGTGGATCAGAACGGAGCCGGGACGAGCCGGCGTGCGGTGTTGGGGTTCTGGGCGAGCCGTCTTTGTTCCAAAATCGTCACGATCCGGACGAGGCGGCACGCAGACGCGCATTGGTAGATGCACGGGCAGGGATTGGACGCACCTGAAAGAATCCGCAGGCGAGGGACAGCGGGCGCCATTATGAGAGGTGTGTAGAGTCGGGTCGAGGGCAGAGGGAGCGGCGACGACGAGGGCCAGAAAGTTGGCGACGCCGCGCTTGAGGTGCGTGAGCGGGCTGGGCGACTGCTTTCGCGTATTACTGATTAAGATGGAGCGGCTTTAACGAGCGTGCGGTGGTGTTCGAGTCCTCACTGGGGCGTCATGTGCATGCGATAAAGAGGGATCCGGGTCAGAGGGTCGGACGCCAGCGTTGTTCTGTGTTTCGCTCGGGAAGCACAGCAACTGCGAGGCGATGGTCGGGGCGGCCAAGAGGCAGGTGCGGTCGGCACTCCGCTGCAACAATGGAAAGAGCGAACGACGAAAGGGCAGGGAAGGCGGCCGGGGCGGAGCAGAAGTTAAGGCACAAAACTCAGAATCAAGCGGCACTGGTAGGGTCGAGAGCAGCAGGATGCGGACGGGGGACACCACTGCAGGCGGAGGGCGGCGGAGCGAGTGCAGCGCGAGCTTTGCTACGGCATCTTAAAGCTTGCTCGCTGCACGCACGCTAGCGATGCCCTGTCTGCCTTTATCGTCGCAGGAATACATATATCTTATTGGGGCGCGTCGCCCGCCGCGCCGTCCAACGGCCGCTGCGTCATTGCCGGCTGCCAAAGCGCGCCCGCCGACTTTCCACCAGCTGTTCTGCGCTCTTGTGCAGCGCCGTGCAGGCCAGCCGTGCATGCACATTTTGGACACGCGAGGCTCCGCGCCGGCTGCCCTGGCGAGGGCGCAGTGGGCGAACCCGCGTGCTGGGCCTTGGGCCTTGGATCTGAGAGCAGCCCAGGGCATGCACCGCCGAGAAAAGCTGCGTGGCCCGTGGAGATCGTCCGCCACACCCAGGGCTAGTCCAGTACCGGTCCTTCGTCTGATCGCGCGCTATCGTGCCCTTGCCCGTGCCCATCGAGGTCGCAGGTCGCAAGTCGCAAGTCGTCCACTGCCATGCCGCCGCCCCAAGGCCCGACGAGCGCGCACGTCGTCCCGTCCTGCGCAGCATCACCAGTGCGCTCTCGGCCGCCTCCCCTTGCGCAACGCCACTGCATCCATCCCCCAACAGCGCCGCCGCCAGCCAATCGCCGCACCGCCTGCGTGCGCGCAAGCTCGCGCTTCACGTCCTGACGTGGAGCCGTTCTGGCATCGACGTCGCCGTGGCCCCGCCAAGCCCAGCCGAGCCAGGTGCTGGCGGGCGCGTTGCCGCGAGACGCCAGTTCATCATTGTGGGTGCTCCGTGCGTTTGCAATGTCCGCTCCCTGGACCGTTCAACCGCAGCATGCAAGCTGATCCTCAATGACCTCTCGCAATATCCCGCCGCTGTCAGAGCGCCGCTTTGAAATGCTTCGCGCCTCGCTCGCGGCTGCACCACGGCCATTTTCGCCCGGCTCGCCGCCCGCGCAGCCCTCCACCATCTGCTGCCGCGGGCTGCCACGTCCATCGGCCTCGGAGCCGGCGCCATTGCACTATGCTAACGTCGTCGTCCCGAGCCAGCAGAGCCGGGCGGAAGGCTCTGCTGGCTAACGTCGGGTCCGACTAGGGCACGACAGAACCAAGGAAGCATCGCGCCCGCGTCTTTTCCCTGAATGAGCCTTTGGTCAAGCCTATCAAGCCCAACCAACCCACTCTGCTACTATGGACGTCGATTAGCGACGCCACGCCTCCTCCCATGGTGATTGCAATCTAAATCCCATCCGCCCCCATTCCTTTGGATCCCATCGTCAGTATTTCGCCATCAGTCGATCATTGTTTCCCGGCGAGGAAAGCTTGCCAAGCCACGTACTCTTGCCGTCAGCGATCAATTGATGCTGGGTACACAAACCCACTACTGAGAAGCTGCACAAACGCGTTTCAGCATCTGCACCAGTCCTCCCGAACCAACTTCGTCCCCGCCACGCTGCGGCGATCGTGATTGTGACGTTTCATACTTCTCAACATCTGCCCCACACCTTGTGTTCAAACGCAGACCATGTTGTTGTCTTAACAACTCCAGAACCCGCGCCTCGCGACAAAACTCCAGCCCTTTCCGTCGACCACGCGGATGTAGACCTCCAACAAGTTAGTTAGCTATCAAGGCAACAGTGGCATGATTATCGCTCGCGTTCGCTTACGGGCCCCTCCCATCCGATTGGGACGTGAGGCCTAGCCTTTTGCTGACTTTTGACAGCGGCTCCGGGACCATACAATCCCGACATCTGGGTGTCGTTCCCGATTCGCAGCCTGCATTTGCTGTACGCGTACGAGTACGATTAGATGCACTCAGCCAGCATTGATTTGCAGATCAATATTGCCTATACTGTATGGTGGCTTACAGTCGCCACTCCCGCCCCCTTTGCATACTGTACATCTGCCATGCTGTGCTTCAGGTATTTCTGTTATGGAGCCTAGTCTGCCGAAGCGATAATGCTAGATCGACGATGCGGTGCGCTCGGACGTTCGAGTATTTCCACAATGCATTTCCACATTCGCCATGCTTCAATTTTCCGGATGTGGGCGCCCAAAGTTCGCGAAAACTCTATTTGGACGCTTCTCTCTCCGAGGAGGCGAAAAGAACTACCAGCAACGATACCTTGTCGAAAAGAGGTTCACTACCAACAGACATTTGACGTCTGGTCCCTCACAAGGGCACCCCTGCTGCCGCGTCACCCAGGAGACAAACACAATCCATTCATGAAATGTTCTTCGAACGGTACAGCTCAAGTCGCACGTGTTGTGGGAGTTTTCGTTCCGGACGAAGGTTGGACCAACGTTACGACAAATTCGACATCTAGAGCAAGCTACCAAACGCAGATCTTGAATTGAACCATTTTCGCGATACAGTAGAGTCATCATAATGCTATAGCCGAAATAATGTCATCTCTCTTTGAACCCTCAGTATCTCCTATTCCTGTGGCGTTTATCAGTTTCGAGTCATCGGCATGTACGCAAAAGGGGGTTGCATCATGGCTGATGATCACCATACGTCAAAAGATAGACGGACACTTAAAATACACATCCCGCAGAAAAGGCACGCGACCCAGCGAATCACACGAAGGTCAGCCTGACATTCTTCCCTACGAGGATCCAAGCGAAGCCGGTTCCTTGTTGCAATCCCTGCCACGCCTTGCCCGTTCCTATCGTGGCGGTTTTTTGTTACCGTCGGAATTTGCGACGGCCCGCTCGAGTCGTTCGCGGCACTTCAGCGCTGGCTGCCGAGTCGCCTGCCTTATCCTCATGGCACAGGGCCAGATCGCCACCTCCACTGCGGCTCAACACCAAAATCAATCATACTCGCGTAGCATATTGGTCTCGCATAAACAGCACTCGCAACTTCGCTACCACTCCATCCTCTCGAGTGATATTCACCGTTAATGGTGTCTCAATCCGGAACTCGATAGCTCTCACAACCTGACCTCTACACCTCAGGAGTCTCACCTCCCTACACTCATCTCTCTTGTCAAATGAACCACTCCGCGCCTAATATGATTACCAACTATACCTTTTCCCGCCTCAATAGCACCACTGCTATACCTTAGGACAGCATACTAAGCCCACCCCCATATTCTCCCCGGCACTCCCATCCACTCAAACCCATGCACCCCAAACACAAGCACCGATCGCGCCACCGCTTCGCCTTCGCCGCCGGATCTTCGCGCCCCCGGCTCAACGTAGACCCGCGCGACTACAATGCAGAACCGAAATTCCCATCAGGCCCCGTGCATCCTCCGGCTATTATCGTGAAACGTGATGATAAGTGGCCGCACAGGCAGTGCCTATTGAGCCGATCGCGCGATTGGGTGCGATGCAACCTGGCAAGTTTGCCTGTTGGATTGACATGGGTACAGTTGTTACATCCAAGTTTTTTTTGCTTCGCGGTGAGCAAGGCGCACTGGGGGCGGGCAAATGGGAGAGGCGAACGTGGGTAGCGGTAGATGGAAAGCACCATAGGGTGAGTACCACGGTGTGGGTGAAGAGGGGTACTGGTTCCAAAGGGGACGAGTGCGGACGATGGTGCTGTAGCATCGCTAAGGGGAGGTGCGTTTTTCCTTCTTGCCAAATACCGAGAAACCGCAAGATGACGCCAATCTAGATGATCTGGAGCTGAGTATATCTACTTGGGGTCCACTACGTGGGTAGGAGCGGTGAGTGACGACTAGTCTTGACACGCGAGTTCAAATCGTCATTCCTTTCGTGGCTACAGTACATTTGTGCGAGCCCGACCACCCGACGCCGAGCCTGCTTTTCAGAAAAACCTTCCAGTCAAGATTGCTAGCATAAAATCCCATTGAACAAAACGCACACCGAACAAACTGGCCACTTCGAGAAGGTATGGAAAGGACAACTCTAGTTGTCCATGTAGGTTGAAGCATCAACACCCTCCGCAGGGAATTCGCTGTGTAAATGTTAGTCGTGGTTCGACATAGGGCGGGCAGTGTGACTTACGGCAGTTCCACCTCGAAGCGCTTCTCAATCTCCTTGAGGACAGTCTCATCGTCGGGGTTGCTGACGAACGAGATGCTGAGACCCTTGGTTCCAAAACGACCAGCACGACCGACACGGTGGAGGTATGAGTCAGCCTTGTCGGGCATGTCGTAGTTGATAGCGACGTTGATACGCTCAACGTCGATACCACGACCGAAGATGTCAGTCGATACGCAGATACGAGTCTGGAAGTCCTTGAACTCCTTGTAGCGCTTGATGCGCTCCTCTTGGCCGATACCGGAGTGAACGGCAGTGCTAGGGAAATTGCATTCGCGGAGAAGCTTATCAAGCTCAGTGCAGCGTTGAGTGGACCGCACAAAGATGATGACTTGGTTGAACTCGAGCGTGTCGAGCAAATCATTAAGCTTGCGGTTCTTCTCGCGCTCCTCCAACTTCATGTAGTACTGCTGAAGTCCGTGCAGGGTGAGTTTCTTCTCGTTATCGATGTAGATCTCGAGGGGGCTCTGCATGAACTTCTTGCAGGTGAGCTTGATCTCCTCGGACAAGGTGGCCGAAAACATCATGACCTGCTTGTGGGCTGGGGTCGCACGGAAAATGGTCTGGACATCGTTGCGCATGTCTGAAAAAATGGTCAGGCGGCGATACGGATAGGGGGGTGGGTGTACTGACCGTTTTGATCCAACATCTTGTCGCACTCATCGAGTACGAAGTGCTTCAGGTTGGAAAGGCGTAGCACCTTGTCGCGGACGAGAGCGTTGATACGTCCAGGGGTACCAACGATGATGTGCGGGTGTGTTTCCTTGTCCTTGAGGATACGGATGTCCTCCTGGATCGGAGTTCCACCATAGAAGACACCGACCTTAATATCGGGCAGAAACTTGGCGAATCGGTTGTATTCGTTCTTGATCTGGTATGCCAACTCACGGGTATGGCACATAACTAGAACAGTTGCGACGCCAGCTTCGGGCTTCTCATCCAGTTGCTGGAGCGTGGCCAGCACGAAAACGGCGGTCTTTCCGAGACCGGACTTAGCCTGGCAAAGGACATCGTTTCCTAGAATGGCCTGGGGAATCGTGGTTTGTTGGACTGTATGGAGAAATTTATGTCAGAAGGGGTCTCTTAAAGCGTCGAAACGAAGCGATAGAAGCGTCCGTCCATGATGCAAGCGCAAGTCGCGATAACGACAAACATATCCTCCTCTTGGCGTGTCCTCCCAGCGCAGCAGCGTGTCCCTTCTTTTAATGATATTTCCGGTTCGCGCAATCTCTTGCATCCTTCGATACGGGCAATCAAGAAGGGACAGCGCTTGTGCCACACGAAGCCAGCGCAGTCGCTGTGAGCTTCACCGCCGCCGTGCAAGGTCGGTTTGAGACAAACATGGGCCAACACCCCGCCAAGTTGCGTGTGCCCGCGAGCAATATATCGGTGAAACAGGGTTCGCTTTGTTGCGGAAATGGACGGACGCTTCAGGTTGTATGGAAGGCTGAGGGGGAAATGATTAGACTAACCCTCGGAAGGATGTTCGAAGCCACAGTCCGTGATCGCTCGAATGAGCTCGTCCTTGAGAAGGAAATCGCGGAAACCGGTTGAGTGGATGCCGACGTAGCTGCCCTTCTTGTCGCCGGCTGCGTCATCTGCGGCCAGGCCCTTTGCCGCGCCTGCGGTGCCGTTGGCGGGTGCCTCGGTGGGCTGGATCTCCTCATCGGAGTAGTCGATGAGATCTTCCTCGTGAGACATGATGAAGTGAGAGTCGAAAGTGCTAGTGGATCTGTGAAGGCAGGAAGGGGCGAGTCGGATCTAGTTGCTCGCACGTATGGTCGCAAAGCTTCCTGTCGAAGCACACGGCTGTCGGTATGGAGGCGCGCAAAGGAGAAGAATATTATACGAAGAGTGTCGAGACTCGGTCGCTGGTCGAAGTGGGGTGGGGTAGAAGCAGTATGGGGTGCGGCGGAGGCTGAAGGTGTGAGGGCGTAGGCGCGATGTCGATGCGAAAAAGCGGCCTGCGCTTTGCCAAGCTGCGCTAGCCCGGTCCAACGATAGCCACAATTTGTCTCAGCCCTGCTGTCAACGCTGCTGTCTCAACCACTGCACTTCCCTCTCGCTTTCTACATGGCCAAAGACAAACCGCCCAAGACGAAAGGCGTGCCAAACAAGCATCTACATTCCCGGAGCACGTTCCTGTACCAAGCAGCTACCTATCTGACTTTGCACGCCGCAGCATTAGACGCCAATGAAGCCCCAGATTCTGCACAAAGCAGCGGTACAACTGGTAGCCGCCACAGGCTAGCCTTGCAGCTGGCATCCGATTTGCAAAATGTCTCGCGAAAGGGACAAGTGAGACTTTCGTCCGAGCTTAAGCGCACGATATGTAAAACGTGTAACACAGTACTCATACCCGGGCGCACAGCAACGCAGACTATTGAGAACGAGAGCAAAGGAGGCAAGAAGTCATGGGCCGACGTTTTGGTCGTAATGTGCACGCTTTGTGGCAGCAAGAAGCGATTTCCTATTGGAGCCCAGCGTCAAGAGAAGAAGTCTGAACGGCAACCTACTCAAGCGCAAAGGAGCTTATCAGAAAAGAGCGCAGAGGAACCGACATCAATTGCTTCGCCGATGCAGATGACTACCGATCAAGATTCGACCCCGGGCTGATCAGTGTGCCTGCCTTGCCTATGGTCACTAGCATTAATCAAGTCCATGGAATAGTCTGTCGATGAAGGCGACGAGGTCATCTATCTGCTCCGGCTCCTTAATCCAGTTCCTTCCTGGCCTGCGCCGATATACTTTCTGGCATCGATCACTGCGCCTCCTGCGGTGAAGATGGTCGAGAGCCAATAACAGTTTTCTATGCCAATGACCACATCCTGCAGTAGCGATTCGTAAGCACAGTCATCCGGGAGCTTCGCGAGCTTACTTACATCAGGCCCGTGTCCAAGATGTACTAGTATGATGACAGCAATCTGCACCGCAGCCGACCCAACTTCCAGGATCCTTCTGAGCCCCTCTCGAAGAGTGCCGTAGCGACTGGACACTCTCGCCTCCGTATCACCAGCTATAAAAGCCATCGCTTCTTTTGCGAACGGCATCCACGCGCTGAGACCTACGAATGCTCCCAGACACCCCTTGAGCCCAGCTGGCCCTGTGAACAAAGACCAAAGTGCAACTGCCAATCTCTGCGAAAATCCTCCAAGTATAACACGGTCAGATTTTTCATCAAGTTTATCAACTTCGTTCTCAATGGTTTTCGCTGTCAGCTGGTGACCATCGCGCAACCCTGGGAGCTGGTGATCTTGAGAGGAGCTCAGATCATCAAGCGAGACTGTCGAACCAAGCCGAGCGTTTCCCTTGGAAAATTGTGCACCACAGCGGGCCAGCATCTGGGAACACCCATCGAACCAATGGAAATGAATCGGGAAAACGTTTCCCCTGTTGGGATGTTCTATGAAGGAAAAGACCAATTGCGAATTCTCTGGCGGTACTTACGCGCCCGTGAAGAAGAATGACAGTTTGCGAGTGCGTTACGCCATGGGTGGGGTCAACAATATAGGGCGGAAGGAAGTCCATGGTGCAAGTAGGAGACTCACCTAGGTGAGGAAAATGGAAATACTTCGAGATGGACAATCTCAGAATGTTTGCTTTGCCATCTTTTCAATATCGTTCATCGGATGCTTTGATGTGCATCTCTCGGCAACAGCCAGACGACTTATGCGAGGAATTCGGATTAACCCTGTTCCCGACGAATATCTGGAACATTGATGCGTATACACATGTCCTCCAGTCAAGTACAGCATGCAAATTTCGACAAAATTTGTAAAGATCAATACTGCTGGGTCAGGCAGGGTTACTTCGCATGAGCTCGGTGTCAAACATTTCGACGTCATAAAGCAGCCATGATAGCCCGAACATGATGGCTAGTCGGCAACGTAGACGAGGAGAGTTGATCGTGTATCTACAGAAGCTTGCACAAACATGGCATTTGTATGAACCTGCAGGTAAAACGAATGATAGACAAGGACACCGAGATAAACAGACGTAAAGTCTTCCATGCCGGAGAGCGCAAGCGCGCGAGCAACATCCGTTTGCTACAATGTTGTCCACCAATACCGCTTGTGTGCAAAGTCAGGCTTAAAAGTTGTAAATTTACTGTACAGTGTGATCTTGAGTAATCGAGCAACTTCCGACATGATACGATCACAATACAACTTTCATGTCTCACAGTTATACCGAACCCGCCTTCAAGGGAAAGAAAATGTACCCAAAACAAAACACCCAAAAGTCAACCCAACTGACGAACCGACCGATGGCAAACATAGAGTCAAACTCCCCTCCGTCGACCCCTATGTTCGAGGTTGCTGCTCGAACGTGTCTGCTCCGACCAAAGCCTCGGCCGTTACCGATTACGGTCAACACTACTTGGTTTGAAGACAATGTGAATGAGCACTCCCTGTTCAAGACTAGGCGCAAGGGGGCAAAGGATGTTCAAAAGACTCTCGAAGCGTCTTATGCTCGACCAGCTTCGCGAGGCTCTACCACCCGTCAGGCACTTTTCGGTCTCCCGGAAACCGCAGAGTTGGTAGAACAATTTCATGAATTCCAGACTCAAGAGCACGATGACCCTCCTCCTTATTATGAAGCAGTGGAGCTAATTTTGTCGCCAACTGAGTTATCTGCTCGTGCCCGTACTTTCTCTGACGTAATGAAACATGGTAACAAGTTAGAAGAGAATGGTATCTTGAAGTTTGCTTCAGAGCTGGATGAAGCCAGTGATACACAGCGTACGTTTTCCACTTTTCTACGCCGGTCTGGGGTGGCGTCTCGTCAATCTGCTGCAGGTATTCTGGGCCTACCCGGGTATGCGTACATGCCTCACAAGAATGGTATTAATTTGCACAGCAAAGAAACGGCCGCAGCTACCACTCGAGGAACCGATGACCCCCAAACCGAAGCGGGGCTACACGAGCGAGTCGCGGTCGATGCGGATGTCGATGCGGATGTCGAAGCGCAAACCAAGGCGCGTAGCCATAACCGTTAGCATGGGGTGCTCTCCGCTATCCGCGGAGTCTTGAGTAAGCAAAAGGTCTGGCATTCTCAAACACCAATGACTTGCCAATGGTTCCCTCATGTTTACAGCCAGTTCACGAGGAAAAAGTAGAGAACTGGCCAAAGAATTTGTTTCCCACCGATTCTGAGCACAATGCACAATGAAGTATAGCTTCACAAGGCACGGTTTCCTTTTTACTTATAACATTATTTGCGATGGCCAAATAGCACATGTAAATTACACCGGATAACGCCCATCACTGTTGGTCGAAAAACACCCCACGCCGAAATGAACCAAGCTTCCGAACATCATAATTCTTTGTAACATAACGTTAGTCTACTATAGGCCTTTCTAAAGCTACTTCTCTCCCTAAAGCTAGTCTGTAAAGTAAAAATTACAGTAGCCTTGAGTATACTGTTAATGACTCTATTTATAGTTTCTAAAACCATCTTAGCTTCTGATCCCTGCATCGCTGTCGCCACTAACATTTTTCGACTCCTTGGAGGTTTTGGACGATACTTATCCTAAATAGGAACATATGTCAAGCCTATCGTAGCATTAGCACATACAAATATGGATTCTGAAAATATCTGTAGTGCGTCTCTTAGTGTGCGTTTAAGCGAGCTGCTGTACAGAAATTTAGCAAGATTACTTTGCTGTAATATATTTTATGATACTTGAAGCCTTAACTCTTCTGGAAGCGCAATTACATGATAGCTATTTTTAAAGGCTCTGTGGCCAGTTATCGTGCTGGCTAACACGCAAACTGCCATACAGTGCCCCCTCCCACCACCACATAGATATGGATTGAGCCACCCAGGTGTTGTTGCAGCCTCTCCCTCCAGATGGACCGAGAACCTATCCTATCCTATCAGAACGCGGCAACGTGCCTATTTCAACATATGCCATCGCGGACGACACCTAAAGAGGAACAAGCAGAGAGCCGCTGGGTACCTCATTTCCCCCACCAACAACAGCACCTGTCGTGTTTATCCTGGGCCCACTTCTATGTTGACTGACAGTTCTCGCCATCATTCTCTATCCAATATGAGTACATCCACCGCATCGTCATCTGGATGATGGTGCTCTCTGATGAGACATTCCTCTTTGTAATGTCTACCTCGAAAGTGTCGTATTGCCATGCAGGTAGGGATAGCACTCTTGGAAGCGATTAAGCGATATTGAGAACCAACAACATCCGCCATCATTCGGATATATCGTTTTTCGTTGCGCATATGATACGATCTACCATTCCGCAACGCCCAAGTGCCCGATGGGGATTCTGTACCCCGTTCGTTTCGATATCGGGTGACTGCTGTGCCTAAGCATTTCGGGATCATCCTCCACATCTGATCCTGTTGTTGACACGGTCTTCCGTCACATAATAAACATGCAGTGGTCATGTAAGCAAACGTAGCCCCCTCCTCTGAATCTGCCAGAACCTGCGCCCAAAGGTATCTGTCTTTACAGGAGACTTTGATCCCGCGAAGGAAGTCATGCTCCTTTGGCCACGCAATTTGAATATGCGTCTGGTCCCGACTCAATCCGGATGGTTCAAGAATCTTGACGATTCGATGTATAGCCCCGAGTAGGGAATCATAGGCCTCCATTGACTGACATCGCAAGTGAAATAACCACTCGCGAAAATCAGGCCTTTGCAGACCTGTTAGGATATTGTAGGCCTTGTTCCAACTGTTCCAGCCAGCTTCGCTCATGTACGTCACGCAGAACTTCGGCATCAGATCGCTAAGGAGCTCCTGTAGTGGTATCCTGCGAGCTACACCAGTACAGCAGCTCACTTGAACGCCCATATAACATCCAAGAAACTCCATCAATGGAGATTGATCTTTGTGGGGATCATCTCCTTGAAGCGTATATTGCTTCAGCAATTTTCCTGGAACCCTGGTCCATACTTGAATAGCTTGAAGTGCAGCATGGTCTGGTCCGACTTGGAATCCGAGTTGTCGTTGGTTTGGATGCCATCGCTCGGGTTCAACTCCTAGATATACTAGAGGACTGGATGACCTCCAAACTTCCCACGGGAACGAGCACAGTACCTTATTCTCCTCGACCATTGCCCCTACGGTAATCTTACTCTCACGATGGAAAGAAGTTTGAGGAATTCCACCTGGGCCGGATCTAGCTTCCCAATGAAACTCACTGGCATCCACATCTTTAGGGTAAATTATACCACCTCCGACATAGATACATCGTAGTAGTGACTCTTCATGGCCAGTTAGAATGAGCTGACCAGGTCCCCAAGTGTACAAGATGTCGTTTGGCGTCGCTTCCACGTGATGCTCGCTTTCGCCAGCAAAGACACTATTGATCTCAGGTTGTGACAGTGTGGCCAAGATTCCGTCCGTTGAGGCCTTTCGAACAACGTCATGTGTTTCCACATTTCCTTTCATCCACCCCTTCGACATGCTGAACGTGATCAGAGGTCCTTTAATCATCTGGCTTAAGCAAGTGAGCCTTGAAAGGCGCACGTTGATGTGACGATCAAGGTGCCATGAACCTTCCCTCAAGGCGCAAGACCCTAATAACACGGAACGTTCTTGAGCGTAGTTGGTGAAAACCGATTCGATGGGCCCTACGTGCCCCTGGCAGAATGATACAAGACCGACACATAGAAACTGCGCAGCTAAGCAGCATACATGGAGAGATTTCGCCGTTGTGTAGGGCTCCGCGGAGAATGGGGTACCGCGAGGCAGAAGTGGGCGCAGGATATCTACGGCAATCTTCAGCGGATGCTTCAAATTGTGCGCGTCAGAAGAGACGCTTGACGAGAGTCGATCCAACTCGGCATGTAGGGCGACAGCCAAGGCGACATTGACCCTTTCTAGTTCAACCCTACCAGGTCTCGAAACAGTAGGTCCAACATGAGTCCGAGCGATAGTGAAATGGTGAAGACATAAATTAGCGTTTTGAAGAGCCGCGACCGCTTTACAAAAGTTCTCCAGAACACGTTTCAGTCGAGAAATAACTGCTGACAGGTAAGCAGACCCAGCGTCTTGAGAAGAAATCTTGTAAGATATGTACGAGATTGAAAAATTCTTCTCAAAGATGACTTCACCATTCCAGTCTTGCAAAGACCGAGAAATGGGTGCGATACCGCCGAGGCCGCAGAGCTGTTGGACCATAGTCCTGATATCATGTCGCCTGGAAGTCCAGGGAGAGCTTAGGAAGGCGACATCCAGGGAACCTTGGAGCATTGACTCATGACTACTTGAGTCCATAGCTTGAATCAGTTGGTCTTGAGGACCTGAGTATATCCACGGAGCATCGTTCGCCTCCTCCATGAGAAGGGTGGCAATATCGGAACGGCTATAACCCACCTCGATAAGCTCATGCAACCACTCGTACTCATTTTGAGCTACATTATCGAAATCGTTCTGCAAAAGCTGTCGTACGGCACTGTCGTCAAGGAGCTCTAGCGCTTGGACTAGGACTTCTGTGCTCTTTTCTGAAGTCTTCGCCATCTTGGGCTCAACTTCCTCCAAGATCCCAGATGCCTTGTTGAGCGTATTGCCGTGTTCTCCACCCGGCGCGTTGACCTCGGCGCCCTTGTTAAGCAGTAGCCTTGCAATCACCTCGTGGCCTCTAGATGAAGCCGCCTGGAGCGCGTTGCTGTAGTGTCTACCCTGCGCGTTGACCT
>NW_017253365.1:1962385-2115992 GCF_001642045.1 Paraphaeosphaeria sporulosa
GAGCGCGTTGCCATATAATCCACCCTGCGCGTTGACCTCGGCGCCTTTGTCAAGCAGTAGCTTTACAATCACCTCGTGGCCTCCTTCTGAAGCCGCCTGGAGTGCATTGCCGTAGTGTCCACCCTGTGCGTTGACCTCGGCGCCCTTATCAATTAATAGTTCCGCCGTTAGACGATGTCCGTTCGCTGCTGCGAGGTATAGTAAAGTCTGACCATAGCTATCCTTCGTTGTTATTTCAGCTTTTCTCTCTTGTCCTTGAGACAAGAGCATAACCTCCAGGATGAGTGGCAATCCAAATCGTGCTGCGAGATGTGGTCCTGTGCTATACTTGGGATATTTTTGGCTATAATTGCTGTACTCATACGTCAAAACTAAGAGCGCCTGCGTAGCGCTCGAAACTAAGCAGCTATTAGATAGGAATGAATAGGCTAGCGCGCACGCATCGCTTTCCACGTTTACAACATGCTCTCCCCAATACTTGGCAGCATAATTAAGGAACCTGCTCTCCTGGAGTCTTTCTTCAAACTCTCTATTAGAGGAGCAGCTACCTGTCTTAAACAGATCGAACGATAGGTAGGTGAGACATGCTGAGGCAATGTCTAATGGAGCACCGGAATACCATGTATCTCTAATACGCTCTAAGTACTCTTGCGTAGTGTAATGCAAGAGACGAACGATAGCGCTTTCCTGATCAACAATGATAAGGCCAGCGCATACAGATAGTAAGTCCTCGACGTCTGGCATATTTTCTGGATCGAGCTTTGTTTCGCCTGGCTCCACCGCTAGGGCACAGCACAACTCTACTGTAGTGAGCGGCCTCCTTGCGTACGTAATCCACGACAGTACTCTCTTGGCTAACTCTTTATCTCTGTCTAGTTGGCCATCTATGCGTTGAATAGCCTCGTCGTATGCACCCTGAAGCGCAGCCGAGCCTTTTGAGAGTCGGGCTAATGTAGACTTGACTTCTTTTACTGTTCGCTTATCTAGAAGCGAGTCTGTGTGCAGGCGGGCAAGAAGAAACCTAGAAATTAGTAAGCTAGTGCTATTTCTTAAGTGTAAAATAATTGCATACATGCCGTCTACCGCCTCCACAAGCTTGTCTTGCACTATAGCCTGCAACGCAGGGTCACGCTGAATGCATCTGGGTAGTCGGTGCGTCTGGCCGGCTACATATCGCCTCACGTCCTCATCGCTAGCTTGTATTTCTAGCTTCATCGCTGTTTGAAACTCAATTTCGATCTCTGGTATGAACCGCGCAGTGGCCATAATGCGAACATCTTGTCCTACTTGTAAGTCTTTGAGTCTAGCCAGAAGCTGACTGCGAGCGCCGTCGCTGTCTCGACACTCATCTAGAGCATCGATCACAATATAGACAGTGGAGTACTTTGCGACTACTTCTCGGAGGACGCCAAAGATCCCCTTAAGGGATGGCTTTGTACCTCGATTGGCATGCTTCTTGTGCAGTCGTGCTACAGGCTCCGCAATCGATGGTCGACCCTGCACGAGCTGCTTAACCATAGCTGCCAGCATGTTAGAGGTTTCTTGCTCATCCTGTGCTTTATAGTTGCAGTACACATACGCAACTCCGGAGGAGCTGCTCTGCACAGACTTCAGGAGGTGGTCGATCACAATCGCTGCCACCATCGTCTTGCCGGCGCCAGGGATGCCTGGGCAGAAGAGAGTTCCCTTCGGCTCACCAAGCCACTTTGTGAACTCGGGTGCGTCGAGAAACCACTGGCCCGTTCCCTTCTGTCTGCGACATATGATGTCCGATTGCTGAGCGGGGTAGTCGGTAGGCGAGATCCTTCCTACCATCTTGCTGTGCTTTGCATTAACTTGCTCTTGCTGGATCTCGTCTACTCGAGACTGTATTGCGGATACGCGTGTCCGAACGAAGTTGGTATCGTCTTTGATGGCTTGAGATAGTTGGCTTCTAGACATAAGCGACAAGAACCTACGTCGTCTGGGAGAGCTTACTAGTGGTCCATCTGCAAAGCGATCTCTACCAGCGATTTCAGACGCTCTATCCGAAGCAATATGCTAGTAAATTCCCCCTTCTTGAACTTCCACACCAGCGTCTCACCTAATTTCTTCAGCTGACTTCCATCTGTTATCTTATTCTGCAGCCCTTCGAGCGCCTGCTTGAACTGGTCGAAGGGTCCCTTGGGTGCTGCGAGTTCTGCGACGGCGGCATACCACGGCAGGCTCAGATCTCCTGTCTGGACGTGATCTCGTAGGGCACGAAGTAGGGCGGAAAGGTTCGATAATTCAGCCTCGCAGTGCGAGCGTTCTTTCGGCGCATCTCTGACGTCGCATATATGCGCAAGGACCTTGGCTGAGAGCTGGAGGACTGCGATAATACTGGCTGGGACGCTAAGTGGATCCATACCTCATAGAAGGCCTGCTAGAGAGGAGAGTGCAGAGGAGAGTGCCATCGTGTAGGCAGTGAAGTTTTATGCGCCTAGGCTGAGGTGCCGCAGCAAGGCTGAGCAACTGCATACGATGTGCGTTGTACTGCGCCGCATCTTATCGATACCGGTATCAGTAAAACCCATCAGGTGCAACCACGCTGCAGGTTGACCATCGACTCGAGGCCTCTTTCATCTCGCATCAAAGGGCATAAAGACAATCATTTCTGCGGGGAAAATCTTATGTCGTGTCGCATGGACGCAGCAGGCCTCGATCTGCTATGCCTTGTTATTTCTTGGTTTGCTTTCGTCGCGTGTCAGGCAGGTTTATCCCTCTGAGGTGCATAGCTAACCACTTGAGCGTTCCCTTGCGTCTATGCTAAAGATTCTGCAGCATTGCAACTGCACAAACATTGCATGAATTTAATTATTAACTCATATTCCGAATAATGTTAGCCTGTTATAGAACTTGATTACTCTGATGCCTCCGACCAGGGTGGCGATCTTCCATGAACCTGCGCGTAGTAGTGGCACAGGGCTCCTAATGACTTACTGCTGTGATACATGGATTCTTAGCGCTCAGGCGCTTTTCCTTATGTCTTTCGTACAGTCAAGATCATACCGCTGATCCTATAGCAAGCATTCGCGAATTTGGCATAAAATAAGGCATTGCGCGAGATCGGCAAGGCAGCTGTAAGGCACTGGTATTTTTTAGATCAAAACAGTCGATGGTGTAGAGTGAGAGCCAGAGAACGTAGCCCACGAAGGTCCAAATGTTATTAAGACGTGTAGACAGGTATCGACGCGATCGGAGATGGGTATCTCGCTTAATTTTCGACGAAGAGTGTTTTTCTATCTACGGTGACGCACGTTACTTGGAAATTCACCTTGGACCGCAACATTGTGTCGCCCCAATACATAGTGAACGTTTCAAACCGAATGACTTGTAACTTGAAAATCGTATGTAAAATTGTTACCACAACTAGACTGATGTTGTGAAAACCATGCTGTCCCGCGAATCCTCCAAGAACTCTTCGTATATATCTTTACTTCTCACATGCTTTCCAAGTCTAGACATAGCAATCCAACCCACGACCAAACAAATACCTACTTGAACAACATCTACAATGACCACGGCGACTACAACCAATACAATAACCCTTATGGTACCCAGAATTCCAAAGCCATCTCTAACGTTACGAGCTGGAGACGCAGCTCGCTCTCGGAGAAAGAGCCGAAACATACTCCCATTGATCAACATCACGATAGCCAACGAGTTTGTCGAGGAGACACTGCCGGCTACCACACCACCGCCTCAAGGGAGCTTTATTAGCCTCTACGCTCTGAACGACTATCGCTTCCCCGTACCTTCTGGCTCTATACTGACTCGACGTCAGCCTGTTCGATCCATCACTCCGCCGTCAATACCTATCCTCTGCGTCAACGGTCTTCGTCCTGTCTCAGCGGGTCGCTTTTACAGAAAGCCAGTCGTACTACGCCCTGGTCATTCCCGCGTCGTGTCCCATCCAGGCAGATATGATGGGGCCTCCTCGTCGTTTGACCGACGGGCCAATGGGCTACACGTACACGCCAACTGCGTCCCGTTTTAGCGAGCAATTGGAGTTTTTCCTCCCTCCGGAACAATATATACATCACAAAACATCCCACATGTCTCTGGTCGTGTCGATTTGTGGACCGGCTGAAAAACAAGTCATTGTGTGCACGCCTGGAGCGGCACACGCGATGGGCTCAGAGAAGAGGAAAGGCCGCATTTTGAAAGATGCGAGAAAGGTTTGGCGGTTCTTTAGGAAGCGAGTATACTAGTAAGATATGGAGGACTGCATAGTGGCAAATTCATATACAAGAGCTCGTACCTAGGCAGAAGCGGAAATGGAATTTTTCGGACTGTTGAAGTCAGTTTATGCTAGCCACTTCGCCAGGTCTAGAATCAATCATAATGTAACTTGTAGCTGAAAAAATACACTCCCCTATTCATGGCCCTAAAGCCTTTTAGTCAAGCACCAACGTGCGTCAACAGATCTACCCAGCTTCTTAGCGTTATTGAAAGCCCGGCCGCAGCATAGCTACAGCCGAGCCTTGCATTTGAAACCATGTACAAACGTTCCCGTGAAACTCTATCTTATCCCTCTGATTCTGAGTCCGGTGACATTCTCACCGGAAAATCTCTGATAACAAGAGAGTCACGTCACCAAGAAGGAGCCATGCGGACCAAAATATTCTCAGCCTGCAACTCATCGTGGTAATTCGAAAACGTTTGTTCGGTGACGCCGTCAACCATCCTACACAATCCTAGTTAACTATTCCCCAAAGTCTCATGTTTTTGTCGACGAGGATGTTTCTGAGATTAAGAAAACTATCTCGTGTTTCTTGCAGTGTGCATTCTCCATGACCTTTTCGGCGACAAGATGTGCATGAACTAAGGAGCTTCGTTGTGCTTCTCTCTGAGTTCAGCGCTTGAGACGCAGCATTGGCCTCCATCTCTCCGCCATAGACTATGCCTGGCTGCACGCTCTATATATTCAAGGGCGACAGGATGCACTGATACTAGTTAGCTAGGCTTAGAACTGTGTTACGAGATGTACCTTTCCGAAGAAGAGCGATCTGATTAGCTACAAGCTCTGTGACCGTAGCCTTGTTCTGTCCGAGAACCTGATCGAGAACAAATTGTGACGCGAGCTTACTGTCTGTCGGTAGCTTTGTGGATGGGCGCAATCTCAACTACATCCGAGACAACTACATCCAGATACGACTACATCCTTCTCGATACAACTGCATCCCGATACAACTGCACCTAGACAAGATGGTGTCCAGATGGAACTTCACAAATCTGGACAAACATGTAAGAAAACTATTCTTCTTGCTTTGGCCAATTATCCGAGGGAAATATTTCTAGAGCATTGATATATCGGCGCGTCGATCTGCATCACACTTTGGGAAGCTATCACAGTATAGAGGCCTGGATCTGTGTATGTATTTATTAACAGATGCCTTGTTTTATGGTCAACACCTTCTGTGAGCTCAGATTGAAGCGGTCCAATTTTTGTGTCTACCGCTGTGGGTGGAGAGACAGCCACGCAAGGGAACACAGTGGTCGATAATAAACACGAGAATCCCGAAAGTAGGCCCTACTATGAACATCCGCGCCATCCTATCACACTATAGGTTTACAAACATGTAGTAGGGCAAGTTCGTACAGGATGAGGTGCGCCTAAATTCCCTTTTGTGTCAGCGTGACCTCGCGAATCAAACGCGAACGCCGTCACGTCGCTTTGGCCCCACTGCGACCGACTGCACGTCATCCCTCCACAGCACGCACAACGACCCCAATGCCCAGCGATGCGCAAGCCCCCGTGAAGCTGTCGCTGCCTCTCGTAAGTCATTTGCGGCCGCTCACATTCATCGCAGCGCTAACAATGACGTCAGGAATTCCAGCAGGACATCTTCAAGGAATTGCGAGAGGACGACAAACTCGTAATACTCGCGCGCGGCCTCGGCATACTGCGCATCGTTACGAACCTCCTCCACTCGTACGATGCGGCCGGCAACAACCTCATCATACTCGTGGGTGCTGACGAACGCGAGAATGTGTGGATCGGCGAGGCCCTCGCGGAGCACGCGGCCGTCAGCCAGGCGGCGAAAGCGCGCGGGCTGAGCCTGGTCAACACCGACCTGATGAGCGTGGGAACACGCGAGAAGATGTATGCGCAAGGCGGCATCTTCAGCATCACGTCGCGCATCCTGATCGTGGATTTTCTGTCGGGCCTGCTGAACCCGGAGACGGTCACGGGCGTGGTGGTGTTGCATGCCGAGAAGGTCGTCGCAACAAGCCTCGAGGCCTTCATCCTGAGGATATACAGGCAGAAGAACAAGGCTGGCTTCTTGAAGGCTTTTTCGGATAGCCCAGAGCCCTTCACCACGGGCTTTGCGCCGCTGGCTAACATGATGAAGAATCTGTTCCTGTCGAAGCCTGCATTGTACCCGAGATATCACGTTGCAGTGGCAAACTCGTTGGAAGGGCGGAAAAGGGCAGAAGTCATTGAGCTGGAAGTGCCCATGACTGACGCGATGCGCGACATCCAGAATGCTGTGCTGGAATGCGTTGAAGCCAGCATCAGCGAGCTCAGGAAGAGCAACACCGGTATTGAGATGGAGGATTGGACGCTAGAAAGTGCACTGCACAGGAACTTCGATACCATCGTCAGACGGCAACTAGACCCCGTTTGGCACCGGACAACATTCAAGACGCGACAGGTTGTGCGGGATCTCACTCTACTTCGAACGATCCTACATGCTCTCTTAACGTACGATGCCGTCGACTTTAATAGATATTTGGACACTGTTCTGGCCGCCTCTCAACCTCCACCCGGCTCTACGAAGCAAAACCAGTCGCCGTGGCTGTTTCTCGACGCAGCCGACACAATATTCACAATAGCAAAACAACGGGTGTATAAAGGCAAGGTTAGTAACGCCGACCTTGTGAGAAGTTCCAACGATGCCGTAGTGGACGCTCTCGAACCTGTCCTGGAGGAACAGCCGAAGTGGGCCCAGCTCGCCGAGATCCTTCAAGAGATTGAACAAGATGCATATCTCAATCCAACCCCACAAGACTCATCAAACGGTGCCATTTTGATCATGTGCGGTGATCAAAGCACGTGCCGACAGATCCGCGAATATTTGCAGATAATGTACGTAAAACCGGAGAGCGAACAAGACGACGACGAGACAGCCAATGAACCCTCTGCGAAGTTCTTGATGCGTCGTAAATTACGCAATTACCTGACGTGGAAACGAGACTTCACAAATTTCAGCGCTGCGCTCTTCTCCGAGAATCAGAAAGCTATCAATACTAGCACTGAGAATAAAGTCGGAAGTGGCAGGTCTGGCAAGCCACCACCGAACAAGCGCAGACGAATGCGTGGCGGAGGGGTTGGCGCAGCTACAGCACGTACCGAGATAGGTGCAGTCCGGACTGCTGGCGACCGCGATGCACACATCGCAAGCCTGATGGCGGAGTTGCAGCCCTCAGAACTGGAAGCCATGCAGAAAGGCGAGGTCGGTTTCGATCCATTGGAGAACATGGAAGACTACTATGAGCTCTTCAACATGAACGACCTCATCGTAGTCCATCCCTACGATGGCGACCTCGACGAGCACGTCCTTGAGGAGACAAAGCCTCGCTACGTAATCATGTATGAGCCCGACTCTGCGTTCATCCGCCGCATCGAGGTCTACCGCTCCTCACACACTGACCGCACCGTGAAAGTCTTTTTCATGTACTACGGCGGCAGCGTCGAAGAGCAACGCTACCTTTCTGGCGTGCGCCGGGAGAAGGACTGTTTCACACGCCTTATCAAAGAGAGAGGAAATATGGCCATGACGATAAACCCGAACGCCAACCTCGCGCCAGAGGAGTCTTTCCTCCGCACGATTAACACCCGCATAGCAGGTGGAGGCTGCCTTGCCGCAACCACACAACCTCCGCGGGTGATTGTCGACGTCCGCGAATTCCGCTCCTCTCTCCCTTCCCTACTCCACGGCAAGTCTATTGTCGTAGTACCCTGCATGCTCACAGTAGGTGACTACGTCTTGACCCCCGAGATCTGCGTGGAGCGCAAATCTGTGCGCGATCTTATCGGCTCATTCTCTAATGGTCGCCTTTTCAACCAAGTAGAAAGCATGATGGAGCACTACAAATCGCCCATGCTCCTCATCGAGTTTGACGCGGGCAAGTCATTCACTTTGGAACCGTTCAGCGATCTCTCTGCTCCGGGCGGCCTCTCAAATGCCCCAGATCTACAGTCCAAGATCGTCATGCTGACCCTCGCGTTCCCGCGTCTGAAAATCATCTGGTCAAGCAGTCCCTACCAGACTAGCGAGATCTTCGTGGAGCTGAAGAAGCAGGCGGAGGAACCGGATCCTTTGCGCGCTGTGCAGCTAGGGCTAGATCCGAGCATGGCTGGCGACAGCATGCGCAGTTTTAGCCAGGTCACGCAGGATATGCTGAGGGCGCTGCCGGGAGTTACTGAGAGCATTCTTACGACGCTTACGCTGGAGGTGGAGAATATGATCGGGTTGGCGAATATGGAGGAAAAGGAGATATGTGCGTTGATCGGGACAGATGTGGGAAGGAGGGTGTACAGGTTCTTCAATCGAAGTGTATATGAGGACTTCACAATACCGGTGCTGTAGGTGGTGGGCCATTGGGTGGGGATCACGATATTTAATAGCGTAATTCCAATCGGGTACGATGAAATATGACTGAACCCCGACTACCTGTCGAGGATGGCATGTGAATCAACAATTGAGTCAAAAGCAGGTGCAGAGCCGTCATGCGAAGGCTCAGTTACTTTAAAAGTTCGCTACAAGGGCTTTCCTGTACTGTCACGAGGCACCATGAACAGAAATTGAGTTTCCGAATGATTCATCGGGTTTCATTGGCAGACGTTCGAAGAAGGGAAACCGGGCGAAATGGAAGCTGTTATTGTGTCGTGTTGGACATGACGGCCCACATCCTATGATTCAGCATCCAGGTAGCGTTCATCGGCACTGCGCTCAGTGCGATACATGTGGTCGGCGGAGATGTCGTTCAAATGCCATTTGATTCTTTTATGAAAATCCCGAGAAACCCATGATCGTCACAGGGCCGGCACGACCGGGACCCAAATGCAGAGGCGCGTCATTTCGTTGTCGACATGACTGTTCGCCCGCACAATGAAACACGCTCGATGAACGCCTCCCACCCATGAACCTTATCCCCGCTTAAACCTCAGCAATCTCTCGCAGACGACGGATGGTGGATCGTGTGGCGGCAGCGGCAGGGGTCCTGTCAAGCTCGTTAGTATTGTTGAAGACAGTTGTGGCGGCGTTGTGCATCGGTAGTCGACTAGGTGGGTGGAGTAGTGGGCAGGTGAAGGTGGTGTCTTACGAGACGGTGTAGGCGCCGCCAGCGGTGGTCTTGCGGCATGATCGGCACTTCCAGATACCTATTCACGGGTTACTATGTTGCAGCAACAGAAGGTTGGGGACAAGCAGCAGTGCAGCAGCGTGCAGATACGCAGTGGTCAGTATGCCACAACCGCTCATATCTTCACGCGCTGTATCCAATGCCATCCTGACAGTCACGTACCGACGGCCTCGCGCTTGACAGCGTTCTTTCCGCAGAACTGGCATGTGTACCGGGCGTGCTGGGTGATCTATCGTGGGTAATCAGCCATCAAGCTCCAACAGTCCGGCGGTGCGGCAGCACTCACTTCCATCTTCTTGACCTGCTTTCGCAGGGAAGCACCGTAGCGCGTTCCGTACTTTCCGGTGATGCCGACCTTCTTTGTGCGCTTCGTCATTTTGGCGGTTGTGGTGGGTGTTTCGGGGTGGAAGAGTGTTGTCTGGGTCGACTAATTTTGAGGTTGCGAGGTTGCGGGCGCCAAGCTGGTGTTGCTCTAATTCTAAGCGAGTTGTCCGTTCCCAATGTGGGCTGGAACAACTGTTTTGCCGGACCCCGTGCGACACGGAACGCTACCACCACCACTCATCCGTCGTCCTCAAGCACGTACATACTTGTGTGCCCTAGCGCGGGATGCTGCGTCTGACATCTTGATAATCATAATTGATGCATTGCATCCGAACCCTCAGTCGGATAGCAGACCTCGACACATGCACCACGCCATGACGCTCTATGTGGGGACAACAAGCTAGAGTGGCACGAAGGTTTCTCCCAATTTCTTCTCTCATCGATGCGCGACAGTCCACAATTTGCCGCAAACAACAGAATGATTCCATGAAGGATTCCAACACAGTCGATCAAATCATCGGCGTGTTCTACCCCAACTGGACACATCATCCTAGAACATGCCCTGGACTTCAACCTGCTCTCACTTCTCCAAATAAGAGATGGGTGCGATTTTTCACTAGCACAAAAGTCTGGGTGCAGTGCATTACCCCGGAATAGCCGATACGGAGGCCAATAGTACTCAGACTCCAGTTCTCGTGCTGCGGCTCATGTAGACTCAACATCGTTACAACGAAAGCTGCATGTAGATCGAGTCAATCCTAGTGCAGGCGTCAGCGTTACTTTACCCGATTATATTAAACCAGGCGAGCGAGCTCACCATCGCCCAAACTTGTATCCTACGTGTTTCAAACGCCCGGCTTGCTCAAAGCCAGCACGCTCGTAGAATCGCTGCAACGTCAACCCGCCGCCTGGTCCGGTCTCATCCACGGCCATTGTCGCCAGTACGGTCTTGACTCCTACTTTGTCTAGATCCGAACTGATGCAGGAATCAGTTCCTGGCTCCCAGTTCCTCAAAGCCTGCAGCACTTCTTTCAGAAGCAGACTCCCAATGCCTTTCGATCTGTGATCAGGATCGCAGTACAAGCTCAGTTCGACGGTAGGCTTGTAACCGAGCTTGGCGGGTCTAAACCGAGCTGCATAACAGTAGCCGAGGATTGTACCAGTAGATTTGTCGGCTGCAATGAGGTATGGTAAACGCTCCTGACCGATGCTGTAGAACTCTTGAAGTAGCTCTTCTTCTGTAGCTGGATTATACCGGAAGGTCAGGACAGTATTCCGCACGTACCAAGCGGCGATGGTGCTTATGCTAGATATGTCCGCGGCAACAGCTGGTCGCACTAGGTAGGCTGGTTTGGTCGCAGCCTCTTCCTTTGCTAATCCAGTCATGTTCGAAAAGCGCTGCGTTATATCCGGATGTCTCAAACGCGTCGAGGTATCGCACGCAATCCGATTTCTTAAATCCTCTCGATCCGTGTGAGTCACTTCGCTTGCGTTGATAACCAGAGAGATATCACCACTTTGGGACTAGTACTGAAGAAGCAGCCGGCACTGTGGCGCATCGTCGCCTTGGCCCCACTTTCCGGCACTCATCTTCACCGTCCCAACATTCCAGATTATGTGAACGATTCAATAGAACGGGTGTTCTATTGAAGCTTTATTACAGTCTTCACCATTCATTCGATCAAACGGAGTCTGCAAAGATGCCTGGATCTTTAGACGGCGCATGGAGCAGACTCGCAGGCGCAATCGTTCAATTACAAACAAGCATCCACGCCTACAAGTCATGTGGGGAGAACCCATCACAATACAAAGTTCTCGAGATAAGAAGCAGCGAATACCCAACTCAGCACGATGAGAGCTCGTTTGTTCCACCGACAGAGCAGGCAACAGCCTCTCCCACCACACGCGCTGGTCTTGACAACCTCGAAGCTCAACTTACCTACTTTGAACAACAACTGAGACAGCGCGGTCAGTGGCGTTTGCCACCCCATTTCAGTCCGGATCCTTTCCTTTTGATGGATTTAAGTGACTTGGGAGATGCCATCGAGCATCTCACAGTAGCTGTTGATAGTCCCCGGTTTCCTCAGCCAGCGCAAAGTCCATATGCTACGTTTGCGACGAAGAGGTGGGATTGGGACTTCCAGTGGTCTGAGTGGCACTATGCCGACCCTGAAACGGGAGATCATGTCTTTCTGACTGAATGGGAGCGTGAGGACGAAACCAGCGATTGGGTTATGGTAGAACAAGGCCACAGGAGCGTGGAGGAAGGATTGGAAGCGCTTGGATCGTGGGAAGATTGGAGGTGGGATGAGGATTGGGGTGAATGGTACTTACCCTTGGTTGTTGATGATGAGGCAGTAGTGAAGGGGGCAATATATGCCGGGGCGTGGAGAAAAAGCGAGGAGGGGAATTGGGTCTACATTGCGCCGAAGGCCGAGGACACCTGAAGAGAATTAGTCCTGGGGCAGAGGGGTCATGTTACGGGGGCACGCTGAACCAAGAATTTGAATGGATCCAAATGAGGACCAGCTCCGGAAGACAGGGGTCGTGTATTGATCCGACATGGGTAGGTCGCCCTATGTCACGCTCGTGAAAAACGACAAATCATGGATTCTCTAACAGTTCCCTAGCTGACGACCTTTTCTACATCAACCGATGCGAACATCTTTCAGATGAAGCATCAGTGGCTGTTTCTCCCAAACCATAAACGCCCGCTTATGCCTCATCTCGCCTGCAGGATCCCACAAGGGGGCACCGTCCACACTCACTATATCGAAATTCCACAACAAGTGCGCAACCACCAACCGCATCTCCATATACGCCAGGTTCTTCCCTATGCAATTCCTCGGCCCTGCAGAGAACGGTTGTACTGCTTTCTTGACCTCGCTATTGTACGCTGGATCGATCCACCTCTCGGGTAGAAACTCATCTGGGTTCTTGAAATGCGCAGGGTTGTGACACGCAGACCATTGGCCCACCGAAACGGTGGTGCCTCCCGGTACGTAGACTCCATCTACGGTATCGCCACCTGGAGGAACTACTCTCGGAGGCCCGGCCGGGACTGGCGGATGCACGCGTAGAACCTCCTCGATGCAAGCGTTGAGATACGGCAACGCCGTGATAGCTTTGAAATCGATGGCCGCCTCATCATGGAACGCGCCGCGTATCTCGGTTACTAGTTTCTCGTACACACGTGGATTCCAGATAAGCCTCGCTATGAGCCCGGACAGTGCATTTGCCGTGGTCTCGCTGCCCGCGACAATGAAGAGACCCGCGTTAGCGATAATTTCATCCTGGGTAAGCTCGAAGCCTTTCTCCTTCTGGCGCAGGATATACCAGATGAAGTCGCGGTGGTCGATGTCCTGCATGGCCAGCCTACTCAACACTTTCTGCCGTGTGTGATGGACGTGGTAAGATCCCGCGTCTCCAACTCCGAGAATCCGCGCGAGGACTGTCTGCGCCCAGGTGCCGATTCCGCCGATCCGCCGCGAGAACTGGATGAGTGTGCCGTCTTTGATGGTCATGAAGAGCATATCGACCCATTCCTGGTACTTGCCTTCGTCAAGGCAGCCGAAGCTTTCTCCAAAGGCCAGGTCGCCCATCGTGTCAAACGTGAAGTAGTTGAACCAATCGCAGATGTCCACAACCTGACTGTCCCTCGCGAACTTCCGCAGACGTGAGACAACCTTGGACATGTAGTCTTGGATGATGGGCTCTTGATCCATAAGCGCCTGGTGGGAGAACGCATGGCTGAGAGCACGTCGTTGGCGCCCGTGGTCTGCATCGCTGGGAACGTATTGCAGCGTGGTCGTCTGGCCCACTTTAACAGGGCCGGTATGGAGGAATGATTTCTTCATGTTTTGGTGGCCGGGTCGGAAGCCGTAGATGTCTTGTATTGACTGCGAGGTGCGGAAGGTGAGCTCGTTTGGGCCGATACGGACGACATCACCGTAATGCTCATGGTGCAGCTTGTTGTCGAAGGCATAACGACCTCGCAGAAGGGAGAGAGCTGCTGGAAGCTCGGATACGGAGTTGAGGAACGGGCCTGGGAATTTAGCAAGAGGATGGAAGTAGCGGCGGTAGATACAGAGGCCCAAGAGATACAGGAATGAAACCGCTAATATGGCTAGAGCAATACTTGTGGGCTCGAGATGCCTTACATCTGGCTCGATAGCTGCCATGCTTACTACGGTAACAGATGGCTA
This sequence comes from Paraphaeosphaeria sporulosa, assembly GCF_001642045.1. Taxonomy (NCBI): domain Eukaryota; kingdom Fungi; phylum Ascomycota; class Dothideomycetes; order Pleosporales; family Didymosphaeriaceae; genus Paraphaeosphaeria; species Paraphaeosphaeria sporulosa. The sequence continues at coordinate 1,976,308 of NW_017253365.1, forward strand.
CAAATGTGTGCAAGACGTTGTTAGGAGACTAATATAAGTATCCTTCACAGAGGTCACATCGACAAATGGTGTTCAGTACTGCAGTTTCCGGTAGGGATATCCGTACCCGCCACTCTCCATAAGCTGTGCCACCCCTCCTGGGTTTGGCCAGTCCGCAATGTCAAAATTCTTGAGCTACAATGTACCCCGCGAGAACTAGCGTCTTTCTAGTAAGACGATTCGTGATGCGCTACTCAACTGCGGGGAACGTTATCAGGTCACTTGGCTTCGGAAAATGACTTCGGAAAATGACTTCATCTATTTCCGAGGGTGAAAGTTGGTATAATGTTTCCTTTCGCGTGAGCGTCAACACCAACAGCACGACATGAGGTCAAGTTTCTAACAGACTCTACTAATCAAGCTGGCTTAGGATCAACAGTGGACGGCCGGCGAAGTTCTGAGCCTCTCATTTGGTCTCTTTGTTGATACGGGGATGGAGCATGGCTGCCGCTACAGATCTGGGACTCTGGCGACGATGAATCAGAAATCGTCGGAATTTTATGGGTACCTTTGTTATCGGCTGCACTCTTTGATCGTATTTCCATTGAAAAGCTGACGCAAATCTCAAAGAGATGCGGATGAACCATTTCCACTTTTCCAATACATTGTTAATCGCGAAGGATAGACAAGACATTTCAAGGGATGGCCACATTGAGTTACCTGGAATCTTTGGTTGAAATTGATTGCCTCATGGCCTTGAGGACACGCTCGGCCTATACTAACAAATTTACTGCAGTGCGTGCTGATTTCTCAAACACCGCAAACCACTGACAACATGTGAACGCTGAAACCTACAGAGGAATGCGGGGTCCTGGAACCTCCGTCCTCCGTCCTCCGTCCTCCGTCTTAAAGCGAAGAACGCAAGCCCCAAAACGAAACAAAGAACATCGCCTCCTCAACCAAAGGATGAATGCAGCGTCCATCATCATTCCATCGCTCATTCCGACATCCTACCGTCCGCGTCACTGCGGAGTGTCAAGCTTCGGGACAAACTCGGATATGAGCAGTCTTGAACGCGTGGCGATTATTGCGATTACATGAGTCAAAGGTTTATCCCTGATGAAGCTTAAGGACCATTGATATGGTGGAGATAGTACACGCGTCCGATGGATCGCAAGCCGACGAAAGGCGTAACATGTCCTAGCCAGCCGATTTCCTTGAAACTGGCATCAGCAGACCGCACGATCTGCACGGCCTTGATTTCGGACCGCGCGCATAGAGCTTGCCACGTCGTTGCGATTCTGCACTGCAAAATGCAGCCGCAGAGTACCTACGGTATCCACGTTGGATCTTGAGTACAAGCGGCTCCTGGAACATGCATCGTGGTTTCCACAACAAGATCACACACAGACATATACAGAGCACTCCAGCCAAAGTAGCAGAACAGTTTGAATTTGTACAAGAAACCCTGGATGCCGTTGACGGGGGTATATGCATCCAGGGAACCTCTCTACCATTACCAATCCCCCCAATCTCAAACTCTCACGTCTCTCCAAAAGCAATCACTTCCTCCATCAGAACAACAATGCAATCTCCTCTCCCCACCTCACACCACCATGCTGGTCACGCTTACAAGAAGAAAGCAGCGAGAGCACCAACACCGGCAACGAAGCCAGCGACCTGGTTGCCGCTAGCAGCACCCTCGAAGTAGCCGCCCGAGGGGACGGCGTAGGAGCCAGTGCCCGAGGGCGAGGCGGCGCCGGTACCAGCGGGGGCAGTGCCCGCGGGGACGGAGGGCGCAACAGGTGCGTAGGAGGACTGCGCGGGGGCAGTACCAGATGGGGCGGGCACGCTGGGGTAGGGCGCCTGGCCGGTGGGGTAGGGCGGCAGAGTGGGAGCAGCGCTGGGGACGGAGGGAGCGCTGGGAGTGTGCACGCCGTAGGGGAGGGTGACGGTCTCGGTGACGGTCTGGATGGAGCACGTCTCCTCTCCGGTGCCTTGGTGGAGTCAGTATTTTGAGTTCATAAGAAGTTCATGCTGGAGAAAGAGACGTACCGTAGCCCTGGGCAGCGACGGCGGCAACGAAGGCAGCGACAGCGAAGAACTTCATTTTGACTGAGTTTTGTGGTGTTGCAAGAGTGATCCGAAAGCGGAGAATTAGAAGGTATTGGTAAAGTGGTAAGAGAGTATAAAGAGCGTGTGGTGTCTTTGTTTAAAAGAGTGGCTAGTGTAAAAGAACACTGTGTAATTATGGTAGATGCTTTGATCGAGAGGATGGAGAAGGAAAGGCACAGCACCAACGCGCGTTGTGCCTCTTATATCTGACACAGATGAGCTGCTGAGCACGGGTGGTCCCTACAGGGGAGCAGGATACAACCATCCCACACACCACGCAAGCAACTCATTTGCAGCCCGGTCGAGACGCGCTGTATTCCCCACCACTCAATCACCCGGATGCGCAGATAACGAATCAGGCGTGCTGCGATAGTGAAAATCACCGCTGGAGTGGCGATCGCCTGGTACCTTGCGCCGCACTGTCGTGCCGCAGTGGGAGTGTGATTGGCCGGAGCAGCCTCGCCGCAAGGGCACGGGAGCCGCAATGCATCTTGTGCAGGCGCTGTGCACGCAGCCTCGCCCATCTCCTCCCCGAAACCCCTACTCGGTGGGCCGCTCAACAACTTACCCCGGCGAGATTACACGGCAGACCCGCATGCGGCCCACCGCAGAGCGCGCATCACCCCTTGCACTAGACTGGAACCCCCTTAGCATCCACGTGACCGGTCCACCTCACCTGCTGTTTCGAAGCCTCGCATAGCGGTCGGAGAAATGAGCGACAGGGTCGCAATCCCACACAGATTACAGCACGGAGATAATGTCTTTGTTGGCACGGCAGGGCAAGCGGGCGTCCGGGGGCACGGCGGCCACCGCACCGCGTTGCTGTGTCGTCTGGATTAATGGAAATTGCTCACTTCTGCGCTGTGATATGTGCCGTACGATTCAGGCAGAAACGCCGCCCGCCAGCATCAAAGTCGAGAATGCATGTATCCTTCTAGCTCTCTCCTTTTCGCTGCTTCTGTTGATCAGTATTAATCTATGAAAGCGTGCTGGTGCTCCGCCTCGTTGACCCGTCGTTCAATGACGTTGGCGATGGAGCACACGCGGTTCAGAGTGGGAATTGGCGCAGGGACGTGCGGAAGTTTGTGCACGATCGCCGGAAGAGGCGCGTGTTTGAAACGACGAGTTCGACTTCGCTAATCTAACGAGCGGGTATGTCATTTTGTGCACGGTGAAACGAAACGCGAGGCCACCCTCCGCAAGATAATTCGTTGTTCCAGGAAACAGATCCAACCCCGATTAAATGACGTGTCGTGCGTGAAAGCGTAGTGTGGAACAACATCGAGCAGATTTTGGGAATGTTGATGCTGCTTTCAATATTGAAGATAGACTGCCAATGCCTTCTTGCCGCAACCGGATATACGAACGATGCCATCAGTGAACGCCTTCCAACGCCGAGCTCAAATGACAATTGAGAACTTCATACAATACTCCGGCACTCTATTTGACTTGTGACATGATTGTTTCGTACTGCTGCGCGGGATCAACCGTCATCTCCGCCGCCTTCGCTTTGACGGCGTTCAGCATGCTGCGCTCAAAATCGTCTCTAGCCCTGAGCACCGCCTCAACCCAGCCGATGTGCAAGTCTGGGTAACCGTTCTTGAATTGCTCGTACACAATCGGGATCCTGGCTTTGTCCTCGGAGAGCAACATCACGAACATTTGTATGACGCGCCACTTCTCCTTCACTTCTGGCCCACACTCATATCGACTAAAGAATTCAAATGCTGTGAAGCAATCGTCCTTGATCTTCTCGGTGAAGGGATCGGCGCGCCTGAATTTCGCGCCTTTGTTGCGGACCGCTGAGAGGTAGTGGATCAGCAACTGATCTGCAAGTGACATGACAAGTAGCTCAAAGATCGCTCGATGCACGGCATTCTCGTAATCGCTCATGTAATCTGCAAAGGTGATGACCATTTGCTCCATGTCTCTTGAGCTGTACCAGTCGGCTGTGAACATATTCTTGAGGGTGTCGCGGAAGTCGACGTAGAAAATCATCTGGCACCATGCTTGGATAAACTCAGTCGCGACATCGACGTAGCTGTCTTTTAGGCTGTTGATTTGCTCGGTCAGGGTTGGAGCGTAGGCGGGCGAGACGAGAGGAGTGATATCCCGCTCGAAGTTGCCCAAGAAAGACGTTTGAGATTCGTCAGATTCATCGATGCAGATGATCTGATCGTTTGCAATGGCAATAAGCCACTCCTGGAACTCGCTGGACCCTTCGGTTGAAGAGCTGGGTGAGGAGTATTTGGCTTTCTCGGCTACCACCAGCGACTGCCACATGCGCTGTCGAGAGGACAGAGCCCGGAACATGGACTCAATGACACCCTCAGCCACGTCTGTTCGGTCGCTGTTTTGTGCAATGGCGAGGTTCTGGCCCAGCATCGTCCACATATCTGCCAACGTCTTCGTCTGAAGGTAACCGTCCACATTCTGGCTGATGTCGCTTTGGTCTCGTTCTGCAAATTGTTTCTTCTCGGTGTTGGCGATGTTGGTCATCCATTCTTCGACTCTATCGATGATGATCTGCCGGTAGTTCCGCACCAGCTCAGGTACGCGATTGTCGACGACATGTGGCTGAAGGTCGTCTTCAGCGAAGCCCAGTTTCTGCATCTTGGCGTAGTATTTGTCGACCCAGTTGATGATGGCAAGGAGATACTGCGGGCCCAAGCCCTCGTCATCCGCGATCCCCAGTAGCCAGTCGTGCATGTTCTTGTGGTATATGTTACCATAGGTCTTGAAGATCTTCCACTTCTTGGGCATCAGGTTCACCATGCCTTGTTGCACCACGAAGAGGTTGTTGAAGTACCACTTAAAATACTTGTCCACCTTTTCGGGATCGTCCATGAACTTTTCATTCGACTGTTCGAAGTTTGTTTTGCATACAAATTCGATCGACTTGAGAAACTTCTCTTTGTAACCGCGCAGCTCGGTGGAGCCCGCAGCTATCGACTTGAAGCGCGAGGCCAGGTCCTTGTATTCGCGCTGGGCATCCTGCAATGCTTTGGCCTTCTTGTCCGACTTCTCTTCCTCTTCGATGATCAAGGCCAGCCTGACCACCATGCCTTCATTGCCGGACTGCACCAGCTCAATGAGATTCAAACAAGCTTCGCCAATATGCGCATCGAACCACTCAATGACCTCGTCCAAGCGTGTGAAGAGATCCTGGACGGTCCCACCGGATTCCAGTGTCAAGTTGTCAATCAGCTCAGTGGACGAGTCTTCGGAGGCTTTGATCTGTCGTATCGCATCGTCCCTGACTTCTCGCAGTTGCGTAAGACCGTAGTGGACCTCGAGCAGGTTAGGCTGGTTGGCGGGGTCTTGGTCGTCCTGGCCGAGCAGGTACTCGAGGTTCTCTATGCGCTGCTGGAAGGTGTCGATGTCGCGCTTCATCTTCTCGACCTGCTCAAAGTTCTTGTGCGTCTGGGCGACGAGGTTGATGTGGGGAAAGTCCTGGATCATGTTGTGCGACTCGGCGCACAGCTTGTCGATCTTCATCATCTCCTCCTTGATCAGGTTGACTGCGCGCTGGCCGTCGGTGATGCTGCTCATGCCGGCCTGCGTCACCTCGAGCTGCTCGCGCAGGCCGATGCGCAGCTGGCCATCGACGGCGGCCTTCTTGCGCGTGAACTCGGCCTTGAGGGCGGGGATCTTGTCGAGGTCCTCGGGGTGCCGGAGCAGCTCGGCGAGCTTGGCTGCCGCAGACTCGACATCGCTCATGGTTCTGCTGCGGGGTCGTGTCGTGGAGGAGTGCCCATAATCGGGCGCGTTGCGCTGCTCGAGGGGTGAGGTCGTCGCCGTCGCAGCTGCGGCGAGGGCCCGTGCTAGGCCGGAGGTGCGCCCTCTGCCGCTTTTTGTTCCACGCCCCGCAAACGCCACCCAGACTCACACTTTGCACACATCCGCACAGCCAGCCGCCATGGCCGACGAGGACGTCAACCTCTACGACGAGATCGAGATCGAGGACTGCTTCTATGACGAGACCCTCCAGATCTACCACCACCCGTGTCCCTGCGGCGACCGCTTCGAGATCTCGCTAGGCGACATGCGCGACGGCGAAGACATTGCGCGCTGCCCCAGCTGCAGCCTGATGATCCGGATAATATTCGATCCTGTATGTCTGCATTTTCGCGTGTTACAACCCTACTTGCTGATCGTGTGCCAAGTCGGATCTTCCACCAGAGCCCAAGGACGACGCTCCGCAGGCTGCTGCCATTACCGCTTGAGCGCGTGCGCAAAGATCCAGAACCTGCGACGACTGCATAATTTCGATACGATTCCACGATATACCCACATGCCTCGCGGATCGTTTGGCGGGCCACGTTGACGTGGCCAGTTTCCTTGGGCATATACTGGCGGTGCATGAAACGGCGTTTGGGAATGCGATTTGACCGATGGAGGTGGGAGCCTTTGGTACAGCAATAGACCAGCTTGCTACATGAAGCCGTGGGCCAGTCCGACCAGACACTGTGGGAGTCTTTGGTCCCCTGTTATCTCCCTGACGAGCAAGGCAATGCATATACTTCGAACCTGGTTCTGTATGCGAGAACATGGTGCTGTCGCATGAAAAGCGACAGTCCTCAACGCCAGATAGTTGTTGCACCATAATTAGAGTCGCCATGCTTGCGACTGGAGTAGCTTGGAAAATTGACGCTCCTGTTATAACAGACCATGCATACAAAACCCTTCATATTCCCACACTGTGCCATCCATGGAATAACTAGATCGGAGCACTGTCGTCCTTGCCCAGAGCAACGCCCAATTCCTGTCGGACGAGGTCGCTAAGAGATGTTCCGTCGCGCAGATAGATCCAGTCTCCCGCACCGCCTCCCTCCTTCTGATGCAATCCCTCACCCATTACCACCCAGTCGAATCGTTTCGGTCCGGACACGGGCGAGCTCCACCAGATCTGCTTGTTCGGCGGCTGCTTGTTGAGCACGTATTCGTGGCCGCGCGACTGGATCTTGACGTGCATTACGCCCGCCTTGCAGCAAACAATTAGTGTTACTCCGATGCTTGGGCTGTAGACAGAACATACCGAGTACTCCACATCATAATCGGGAGTCTCCTCCTGCTTCGCCTCCAGCTCACCCAGCAGCTCTTCCAGATACTCGTCGGCACGCTCGTGGAACTCGGAAGTGGAGATGTCCGTGGGCACGGTAGGGTGCTCGGAGTCCTCGCTCTGGGGCGGCGCTGGGTTCTCCGACTCGGGCATGATGCCCTTGAGCGTCATTGACGAGTGGAAGCCGCGAACCGCAGTGCTTGCGCCGCTGGCCCTGGCCACCGCGACGGGAGCTCTAGCGATGACGCCATTGGCGGACATCTGGGCGCGGAGAGGCGTGCGGACGGCCCGGCGGAGGGCGACCTGTCCGGCTCTTGATAGCGACTTCATAGCTGGCGATGTAGTGTACGGGATTTGGCAGTGTTCGTCGGTGGTGGGATATAGAACGGAAGTGGTCGGCGGGATGCTGGCGGCACCGCGAGGAGAGCTCGTTTCCACTTTGAGCTTGGGCCGCGACGCAGCGCGCTTCGCCAGCGATTTCCCCGCAGCTCCTCCGCAGACGTCCCGCCGTCGTGACGGACCCTACCGCGAGCCCAGCCATGATCAACGCCGTGCTGGTCTTCAACAATGCCGGCCAGCCCCGCTTGACCAAGTTCTACACGCAGCTGGTACGCGCCCTTCCTCGTGGACTAGGATTCATGCTCACCCTGCGCAGGAGACGAGCGTCCAGCAGCGGCTAATATCAGAGATATTCACCCTCGTCGCAAACCGCCCAAACTCAGCATGCAACTTCCTGCCGTACGTCCGACACACCCCCTCACACACTGCATGGCTAACACCCACCAGCCTCCCCCCTCTTCTCGCAAACAGCAGCAAGTCCTCCACCCCCACCACCCCGCACAACGACACGCCCTCCCTCGTCACCTACCGCCACTACGCAACCCTCTACTTCATCGTCATCTCCACCTCGACTGAATCGCCCCTTGCGCTGCTCGACCTCATCCAGGTCTTCGTCCAGGCGCTCGACGGCCTGTTCGAGAACGTCTGCGAGCTCGATCTCATCTTCAACTTTGAGACTCTGCATGCCGCGCTCGCAGAAATGATTGTGGGCGGAGTGGTGGTCGAGACACAGTTGGATAAGGTGATTGAGGGGGTGCGCAGCCAGGGGACGGTGGCGAAGAGGCCGGTGAATGAGGGCAAGGGCGGGATGGGGTTCGCGGGGTTTGGAAGGGGAGACGGGAATATTTGGGCGGGGAGGTGAGGTGCAGTAGTGCTGGGTTGTGCTCTGAATGTAGCTGGAAGAGCTTCGGAGTATGTCGAGAGAAGTCTACGGGGCAGGCAGTGGGACATGGGCATATGAAGAGCTCGCACCGCAAAGTCACGTTTGGAGAGCCTACGTGCGGTGAGTTGGACGAGGTGCTAGAGTATATAGAAGTGGAAGCCAAGCCAACTGACAAGCGGAAATGGCTATTTGGCGCATACATACGATACCATGATCATATGAATAATGCAAATAACAATCGACGGACGGTTGTACCTTACAAGTCCTCTAGTGCATATTGGTAACGTCTCGTGTAGATGCGAAAGTTGGTTATAGAACACCAGTCCAAAATGGCGTAGAACTGCTATTGACCAAGTCGCCCGAGAATCCACGGAGGAACAGTCATCTCGTGAAACCTGCAGCAAGTATGAAACTTCTGGCTACCGTCCATCTCGAACCAAAACAAGCTTATATGCTCAAACGATCGTGTACTCGCGCATGCCGAACTTTTCGAAATCCCGCCACTCTGCGTCCGATTCAGCATTGCGGACGAAATCGTGCCCGTATTCGTGGTTAGCCACATGTGCAATGTTGACCATCGCGTACGTCTGTCCATCACCAGGCTCCTCCACGATTGGCCGGAGCACGAACGGAAAATTGATGCCAAAGAGGCCGACGACAACATCGCCCGGTTGCACAGCCGTCAGCGGTTCCGGGTGATATAGTGCGCCTACGTCGCCTTCCTCGGTAACAAAAAGTATCCTCCCACGGACGCCTACGACGAACTGCCTAAGAACAGCCATGCACCCCTCACCCAGAGGCTCATCGAGATCCGCTAAACCCTGCCATAGTCTGTCAAAGATTATCATGTCTTCTTTGTCGTTCCACGTAAGATCAAATGCTTCGATCATGGCACTCCCTGGTATGCCTTGAGGTCTGAAAATCTCACGGTAGACGTTGTGTAAGCGTAAGGCCAGATCTCTGTAACACGTGAGGCTAGGCACAGGTGGCACGTGAAGCAGATCGGTGCTGGAATAGGTAACTGTGCCAGTGTGTAAGCCATAAGTATGCAGCCGCTTTAGGTCAGGAGAGAATCTTGAGCATTCTGGGAGGCCTTGTATCTGTTCAAGAGGTCCTGAAAGACGACTTTCGAAATCTTGAGTCTTCCTTAGGTTTCTCATCAAACCCCTAGGACTCAGTTTTGCAGATTTTTCAGTGAGATTGAATGCCCACGAAGGCAGGCCAACGCAAGCAATACGAGCCCGGTCGCCAGATCGTCCATGCAGTGGAAATTTTAGATATGGGAAGATCCCGCCCGTTTGGACGGCAATCCGAGAAATCTCCAGGAAAACTTGTTCTACGCTCTTGAAATAGTCGGGTACGATGGTATGTCGTATCAAAGACGTCGCACCAAATCCAAGAATTCCGTAAACTTTGTCACGAGGATCAGTCGCTTGTAGAGCAAAAGTCGCAGCTAACAGCTCCATCAGATCGTAATTCCGGTAGCTCATCATCTGTCTTATAGAAACAAATTTGTGTACTCTGTGACTTGGGAACACAAAGGCATCAAGACTCTTCCGCGGCCACGACGCACCCAATTCGTTGTTTTCCAACATGTTATACAGAACTCCAATGTAATACCCGAACTGGTCCCACTGAACGCTTCGTTGTCCAAGATGTAGAGTCGGGCTTTCTTTCGCAAGAGCCATTTCCTGCACTACCCAGGTACGTTCAAACCACGGTCTTAAACAAATACGTTTGAGTGCTCGTAGCAGAAGGATAGCCTCCCTGGTCGTCGCTGGAATTGTATTGCGTGTGATGTGATGTATGACGAAGTCATCGGTCGGAAGTCTTGCGCTTAGCCATATCATGACTCTCGTGGCCGAAGAGTAGATGCTCCTCATGAGCTGAACCTGCTGGTTTCGTTCTTCAATATCCTCTTGGTTGATACACAAAGCGTCTACCCAAAGTAGACGTCCGATCAAGTCATCGCGCAGACATCGCAAAGCAGAGTCGAGATTACGACCAATGGTCACACAGTGTCCATCCAGAATCGCTTCTCGACGGCACTTTTCGTAACCCCATACATATGAGAGAGCGTTGAATACCAACCCTCCTTTTTCGAGTTTATGGACGCGTAAGCGGATCCTCAAATCATCGTCGTATCTGCCTGGCGCAATTTGAATCAGTCGAATCTCTTTCAGCTCTGGGTCTAAAGGCGTGTAAATGGTTTCGCTCGTCGTGGTTTGCGACCGGGCATGACTCGCACGCAAGGGTTGATCTTTTCGCGGCCGTTTCTTCGTTAGTGGCGACATGTGTAAGAGGAACTATGATGGAAGGCGAAGCCGCAAGGCTGAGGTTCAGATGTTATGTCGCTTGCGAGGGTCACGTGTAGCAACCGAGAGAAGAGAACGTGATCGTACGCTGCGCCGCTGACCTGCATGGTCGAATACGGGACATAGTAGGTTATGTATCGCTGTGTGGTGTTTGACATCGAACACAAGAGATAGTAGACAACGATGATCAACTTGCATGCAGCGAGGCGTTTAGATTGAGTTGTAGGAGGGATGGATGAGACAGCCTAGTGTGGGACAGCATACACCGCTAGTGCGTGACGGCACTGCGGGAGAGCAAGGCCCTTACCAACACCGACCTTCGCGGAAGGCACCGTTCGACGACAGCGGAAAGCTCAATTCTAGAAATCAAAGCTTGTAGCTTTCGAAGAGCCTGATATCTCTATCTTTCGAGCTAGAGAGCTCAATGAGCAAATCGTATCCTGAATTCTTCATGACATAAGTGAATCCTCGGAAGAAGCGAGCAAGCGTCGACTTTGTGCTGTCTTTGGATTCCTTCGGCTTAACGAAGATAAAACTTTCACCTATCTGACGCGAATGCTACCTCATTCCGCACGCAATTTCCTCGTCTTAACATGGCCTCTCCTATACCCCAACCATCACCCCCAATTGGCCCGGCACTCGTTTCCCAGCGTAATCGCGCGACTACCAAAACGTGAATTGCACACCTGCACAACGCACAATTACCCTTCCCTCCCGAGCAGCGACTTCCCAGATAGCGCTTACCACGATCATCTCAATTCGCAACCAAAAATAACACAGGCACGCTACATGCGACTAAACGTCAAGTACTCTGGACGCACCAGTCGGAGCCGCTGACGAGTCTGGCGATAGAATAGCCCGGCTCAAGCACTACCACTCGCTTACCCGCACCTCCACAACGGTATCCTCTCGCTTCGGCTGCCCTCCGGCTCGCTTGTAAACTGGACACCTGCACCGCCACAATCTCGTCCAATCATATCTTTTGGCCGCATGGACCTGCTTCCGTACGGCATGCCGATTCGCGAGATGCGCATGCAAGTCGCGTGGCTAGTGAGGGGCAATCCACAGAAATGCCATGCTGCGCACGGATGAGAAGGGACCCTGATCAGCGCGATCAGCACTACGGCACCCCATTGTGGGAGAGGGCTGTGAGGCCTGCGGTGGCGGAAAGCAGTGTTGATCGCGTGGGAGTGGGTAGGCGACGTGCGTGTTTGGACATGGGTTTGTACTTGGAATATATGGCGGTGGCCACCTGCATTGCTGGGCCGGGCCATCGAGCGCTGTACTGCGAAATGGCTTCATAGCGATCAGAGCAAGTGAAGCGTCGAGCTCGTCATATCCTGTTTTTGTTTTCGTTGACAACACATTCGCTACATGCACTCGCTATTGAAGCAGGTGGTGGTGGGAAGCGCGGTCGTGGGAGGTGTGAAGGGCGCGCTGATTCCTAGGGTTACGCCTGCTCCCAGTGCTGAATTGTTGGCTGAGAGGCAAGATCCTGATGCGTAAGTCACTCTTATCCTACATCTTTCGAACGAAGAATAACTGACATCGCGACCAGTCTTTCGCTCGCTCAAGTCCTTCTTACCGCCGTTCCCGAATCGCTACGCCAGATCGCTGCTACTAATCTACCTGCTGCGTCGAGTATCCTTTGGGAGGAATTCCTTGACGACCAGAGGCCAGAGTGGTTTGAGGAGTTGCCGTGGGAGATTCAAAATTATTTGATACGAAAGTTCGGGCCTCAGACTGCGTGGCCGACTGAGGCGCCGATGAGTGGAGGGCTAAGTGGATCGGTTGGATTCACTGCAACGATGACGGCGTCAACGACGGATATGACGGCGGAGCCAAGTCAACCCACACGATCTCCAGAGACGAGTGAGGGCGCATCGCAGAGTGGCACTGGAGCGACGGAGAGTACAGAAGTGCCGGCATCCACAGCATCGAGCGATCGAATAAGTAAGTCAACTGCGTCTGCAACTTCGTTCGCGACCTCGTACACGAGTGCGTCGCGATCATCGGTGCCAGATTCAGCCGCCACGAAGTCGCACACAACCTCATCCTCGATAACACTAGCGAATCCATCCGAAACCTCCTCCGCATCACCTACAACCGAACCCGATGCTCCACCAGCGGTGAACAGTCATTTGTCGAAAGAACAGAAGGTTGGGCTCGGAGTAGGCATTCCATTTGGTCTCCTCGGCATCGCAGCTCTGTTCTTCGCATGCTGTGTGCTCTGTCGCCGTCGCAAGAAGAAACACGTGGAGGGCTCGATCCCGCCAGCATCTCCCGGCTTTATACCCCGATTCGCCTTCCAAGAGAGATCCCACGAGAACCTTGAACATCGCACATCGTTGATCCGCGAGGCGAATCGCTCGAGGCACGATCTCGGTGCAGCTTGGGACGACGAGGGTGTAGACCCGATCGAGAATATGCCAGGGCAGAATCCGTACGCCTGGAAAGACCTTGGAGCGTACAGCAATTCCAATGTTCCGGCCCGAGCACCGGCCGCCGCGAGGTCGACTTACACTGCGCTGGACAATGAAGTTCACGAGGACAACTACTCTAACGTCCCCGTCATGATGATGAACGACCCGAAGCCGATCATGGCGCCTGCGTTGTATCACACGCACTCTTCGAATCGAGCGAGAGGGAAACGAACAAGCTACACCAGCTTACACTCCGTAGCCGAAGTTTCCGAACCTGATGAGTTTGAGTCGCCGATCCTGGGACGAAATGTCCGGCCGCACCACAGCCCGGCGAGAAACTTGATGTCCGCGCCAGCGGTACCTGCGGATGCACAGATCAGACGGAAGCCAGTACCATTGAGTCCTCCTCTACCTCCCCTTCCAACCAGCCCTTCACCAGTCGCCACGAGCCCTGCGGCCCAAGCAGCTTCACATAAACTGCTGCGGCAGACAATGCCAGAGCATAGTGGAAGCAGCTCTAGCGGTCTGGCATTGACCACATCCAGCGGCCTGAGCAGCGCCTCCAGTCTTGCCGTGCATGCCGAAGCCACATCACCCATCTCACCTATTTCAGATCGTGCGCCGAGCAATCCCTTCCACTACGACTCGTATGTCGAGGACTACGGGCCAGAGTTCCAGTACGGGTACGTCGACGTTGACGACGGGCTCTACGGCGGAAACACCAGTCTCTCGCATTATCCTGAACCTCGAAGGAAGAACTCGAAGACGGAGTGGCCGCTGAGAAATATCGTGGGATCGCATCAGAGGCGGAGAAGCAGTCCGATATGGGAGCGCTTATCAGAGGAGTAAGAGTTGGTGAAAACGTTGTTTTGACGACCCTCATATGAGTTTTTTTTTTGTCAGTACACATGATACCACATGGCATTTGGGTTGGAGTCAGAGCGTGGGAGATACCACACGTTCCTTGTATTTGTTCCATACAGCATTCGAAGAAGACGGGCGTGCTTGGAAGCCCAGATCCACTAGCATTAAAGCTAGATAGTAATAAAATACATGAACGATTCAATCGGTCTTGAGAACAGCGTTGAGTAAGTTGCCGAGAACGCCACGTACGCTCTTTGGGTCCTCTTGGGCTGCCGTGAGCACGACAGCGGTACTCAATGCGAAAGTTAGATGCTCTTTCCACTGGTGCTCTGGAAGGTAGCGTCGCGGGAACCATGTCGCCGCTGCTCTCGGCAAGACGAAGAACAAAATCTCTAGCTGTTTCCGTGGCTGTTCCACTAGGATGCTGGCTCCGCATAGAAGACACCCTCCGAGCACGCACAATCCTGAATCCCACATCTGTGGTGTGACTGTCTTGAGGGTAAAAAGTTTCGGGCCGAGGCGAGTCCGTGAGAGGCACACGCCATAGTAGAAGAAGGCAATGAACGCCCCAAGAAATGCCGAGCTTCGCGTAGTGTCCACGAGGGCCTTGCTCACGACTGACCGGTTCAGCCCTACCAGTCGATCTCCCGTTCGACCGGTCCTCTTCACATGCCGAGCGAGGACGATGAACTGCAGGGGGGCGTACATCCGAGCTGCGAATACCCACCCCCTCCAGAATCGGATCAAGGCATGCTTTTCGCAACTCCTACCACATCCCATGTGAACAAGTTCGCACGGGATAGGTATTGTCTTCGCAGGATCGCCGAGCTCTTCGGCAAGTCCGTAGTCACGACACATAGAGCCTAGTAGAGAGGCCATGCCCGTATCTTTGCCATAGATCCATGTACCGTATCTAGGCAGTCAGTATAATTCCGCCACCAAAAGCGAAATCATGGAACTTACCGTGCATGGCGCAACGCGAGCAGAAGACGGTGGTCAAGATTAGCGGCTGCAGAAATCCATCTGTTGTAAGTCTGAGGAAGGCGACTAGGACTGTAGAACCAAGCATGCATAACAGTGGCAGCGGAGAAGCAAAACAAGACAGTAGGTGTGCTACGTGAAACAACTTGCCCAGCTCTGCTCGAGGGCAGTCTGTTGCACGCTTGACTGATCAGCACATCACCAGCTCGGATAGCTGCAAAAAGCGTCAAATCCATGGTCTTGCCCGCAAGATCCATTCGGGACAACGACTTCGCATTGAGTGTGGCATCATCTACTTCTCTCAAGCCGCTCTCGGGAGGCTCGTCGAACGGACTAGGATTGACAATGTCCAGATGGCTGAGAGGAGTGGTCTGAGCCGGGGTGACAGAGCCATTATGAGGCCGACTGTTGAGCAAGCTGAAGGCTGCAGACGCCGAGATGAGTGCAGCACTGAAGTTGACGAACAGTCTGATATATCTGCCACCAAGTCCACGCAAGCCGCCGATCTGGCAAGCAAGTGTTCTGAGAGGCAATTGCAACAGAGTCGAGCCACCAATAAGGGTAGCGCAGAATGCGGGAAACCGATTAAGCGACAATGCCCGACGCAGGGTGCTTACAATCTACGCAATATGCATTGGCGGCATGTACAGCAAAGTCAAGGAAATATTGATCGTACCTGGAGCCATGCTGCTCGGAAGGTCAGCTTCCTCTTCGCCAAGAGCAAAAGCAACTGTACAAGGCGAGGTCCGGTGGAGGAGAGTAAACCAAGCAGGTAGGCGGTAGCAAGCCTACAATACGACGTGTCAGCTTGTACCCATGATGGGCTGGTCACGCGACTCACGGTTTCGCAAGATGGATACGCTTCAGGGATCTGCCTCCTGCATGTTTCGTCATGGCGCAGGAAGGATGTTACAGGCCAGCGATGCGACCATTGTTGTACCTGCCAGGGAAGGGCAGGAGTGGCCGTGGGGAGATGACAGAGGACTTGGACCTCGGCACGCTAACGGCGTTTCGAACCTGTGTTTGGCGGGGGAGTTCAGCTACCCCGGATTTGATGCGTTGCGGGCGCAGAGTGGGAATTAGGTTCATGCGTGGCTGGGAACCTGATCATCAGGACGGAGCAGCTGCCCCTTTGGAACGCGCGCAACGCACGCCGGGAGCCGCTTGGCAGCGCAGATAGGGGCGCGGTCGGAGTGAAAAGGACGCGCAGGGACCGGAGGCGACGCGACTAGAACGAGCAAGACGACCAGACGGCAGGCAGCGAGGCTCTGCGCAGGGAATTGAAACAGAGGTCGAATTAGACGTGTGGAGTGAATGGAACCGGGCTTGGCAGTGACGCACGGCAAGCGCGACCGAAGCCAAGCGTGTCCAACGGCTCGGGCCTTGCATGTGATTATCTGTGGGAGCTCAACAAGAAGAAAGTACGTTTGCGGTGCGCGCAGTCGCCCTCTCGACAAGCAGACGGATTACACGTCGATAGCAGCCGCTCCACGGCGACCCAACGCTGACCCGACCCGGACCCGAGCCGCATTCCTCGCGCGCAGCCCGCCACACCCGCTTTTACACCTCGTCGCCCACGCCCACGCCCGCGGCTGCGCTCTCACCACATACCGCATCCCTCGACACGCGGACCCGTCTCCCCAACCCTGTCTCTGGCGACGCGCCAGACCATGTTGAAGGCCGCCTCGAGTCTCTGCGACGGCGTTCCCGTTCCGTGACAAGCTGGAGACCATAGGCGTGCGGCCGTCCGGCGGGCTGGTGGGAGCTGCGAACAGGACCCAATCGCGCGCAGCCATGGACGAGAAGGACCCGTCGCCCTTCGGCTGTATGTGCTCGCTGCCGCCGCCAGATGCCCCCTCTAACCCTGGCAGATACTTTTTCAGCCGACTTCTTCGGCAACGCGGCCGGCGAGTTCGACAATGGCGGTGCCTCGCTGCTGAGCGACATGGAGGCCCAGCAGCTCGACAGCTTCTTCTCGCACGCGAACCCCTTCGGATCCGACGCGGCTCCATCAGCCTTCGCCTTCCCCTCTGACGCGCCCGACCTGCTCGATAATTTCTCTGGCTGGTCTGCAGTGCCGCCAGCAACCATCCACAACATCTCCACCACAATACCCGATCAGGCTCTGCTCCATGGCTTCCACGCCGAGCAGAGCTTCACACCCACGCAGCAGACAAACCATTTCGCCAGCACCGCAGACGATCTGCAGGCTGCGTCGACCCTGTACGCTCAAGCGCACATACCTCCGTCTCTGCCTACGTACCAGCACCAGCCCAATGGCCGGTCTCACAGCTTCCACGGCGCTCCTTCGACAGGCGTCCATACCAATGGCTACGGGTCTCATGCTGGCCTGTCCCACGGCCTGCCTCTTGTCCCTACCCCAGCCACATCTAATGGTTTGGTGCACGAACAACTGGCTGCCCTACTGCCTCATCACGATGTGCCGGGATCTGTTGACAACACGCTCACGGCGCAGCTCGCCGACAGCACAGCACGCGCGGCCCACGAAGCCGAACTACGAGAGCGCCAACGACCTTCCCTGAAAAGAGCATATACATATGGCACTGACAGCTCGTTTAACGAGTCTGGGTTCCAACCATCATCAAAACATGAGAGCGAGGAGGTAGTGACAAAACGTTTGATCAGAGAGCTGCATCATGCGCAGCCGCTGGCCAGACCCACCTCTGGTACCAATGGTACCATCCTGCAATCACCTACCGGCCATATCCACCAACCACCTTTCGCCGGCGACTCGGAGAGCAATGAGGACGGTGTGTCGGACGAATCATCTGCAGACGATGACGAGGAGAAGCGAATGAAGAAGCGACGGAAACGGCCACTCCTTGCGACAAACGGAAAGCGCAAAAGTGTGTCAGGGGGCTTATCGAGCAAGAACCGTAAGATGTCAGTTGACGATCGAGTCAGGAAGCCCAGACGGAAATCCATGGCCAGTGCAAAACCTCAGCGCGAGAATCTGAGTGAGGAACAGAAGCGCAGCAATCACATTTTGTCAGAACAGAAACGACGAAATCTCATCAAACGCGGGTTTGATGACCTACACGATCTGGTACCTGAGATTCGAAATGGAGGTCTGAGCAAGTCCGGCGTTCTTACCGAGGCGGCCAATTTCTTGCAGCAACTCATTGATGATAATAAGCGGTATTCCGCGCTACTTGGAGCGGACGGATGAGCGGAGGAGCTTGAGACTGCCATGCATCGCCTAATCTACCACTCGCTGTATTAGCTCGCGCGTTGGGTGTGTCCCAGCCAAGCTGTCCCTTGCTGGTCCCTCCGCACGGCACGGCGTTCCTGCCAAAAGCGAGCGCTGGGAGCATTCCCGCGCCGCAATCCCGGCTTCGGCTACATTGTTGCTAAAGCGTTGGCGTTGAAGTTATGTTGGGGCCAAGGAATGCTGTAAAACTCAGCATCCGGAGCACCACGAGGTGCTGTACATGTTAAACGATACCCCCCGATGAGGCATGCATACTGGAGGACAAATAGACTGTCGGGGTAGTGGTGATATCGATAGGTGCAACTGTGTATGGAAAAGTAATGTTTTGTCTTATTGATATTGTGTCTTGTGTATCAGCACGCCGTGTGATCGCTCGTGGGCATACTCCGTCAGTCACTAATGTAAGCCGTGCATTATGTAGCCGGCATTAAGGTACATCGATTCGTAAGTTATCCTGGGATATACAAACGAAACAGGATTGCTAACGCTTTCACAATATGGGCAGGCTCAGAGGTTTGCAGTATTTGACATCTGGCGTGACGAGTCCTCACCGACCCCTTTGCATGCTACTCAAGACCATTCCCACTCAATTTCCAGCATTTCCCTCGTCATGCTGCCTCTATACTCGGGCCAGAATGCCACATCCATGTCATCACTGTAGCACCCAGCCAGTTCCCAGAACCACATATTGCCGGTACTCAAATTCGCCAGCGTCGACTGCAGGCCATCATTAATTTGAATATTTGCAAATTCATACGCTGGTTTCTCTAATGCGACCATCTCGTCCCCATGGAAGTAGTGGTGGATAGTTGCGAGCGGGACGGAGGGATTGGCGCTGGTGCCGGAGAGGAGGTCATCGAGGGCGGCGTTGTCGAGGAAGACGAAGGTGTCGGGAGGGTCGGCGATGGCGTGGTAGGCTGGTGTGTCGAAGAATTCGAGGAGGGGGTCTAGGCGCTTGCTGGAGAGTGTGGAAGGGTCGTCGCTTGTGTCTTCTTCTTGCTCGATTCTCGCTTCTCGGGGGAGGATGTTGAGCTCTAGAAACTGTAGGACATTCCCACTCTCTGTAACCAATATATCTTGCAATGCGCGAAGCTCTTCCGGGGCTACGGGGCAGAGGATATAGACCAAATATTCGGGGGACAGCGCACCGGTTGCGCAAATTGCAACCCCTGGCTTTGCGATGAAGCTGCTGCGATAACGCATAACAGGGCTGTTCCAATTGATGACGGGAGCAGGTGTAATTTTGTTGAAGTGATGTTTGCTACCGTAGAACAAAGGGTAGTTTACTACAACATCATTGACACCACCGCACTTTGGTGGGTTCCAAATCAGCGGCCAGAGCGCTCTCACTTGCTCTGCTTCCTCAGCATGTAGATAGATGTGCTTGTAGCGCATCAGCTCCAGACTGGATTCCCGAGTCCCATCATTGACACCCTCAGATGCAGATTCGCAGGCCACGACCACAACAGGTGCACGCTGTGGTCCTGATAAGTGCGTAGCGTCAATGAACATGACGAACGTCTGACCACGGGTGATTGGGTCCTCGGGCTTTACACACTGGAATATGTTGTACGTCTCAGCTTGCGATGCAGGGGTCTCGCGAGGCCAGTTATAAATGGTGATTTCGTCGGTGGTATCTCCCATATCCTGCCTAAGGATGATAATCTCCTCGTCCGTCAATTGGATCAATGAGAACAGCATGATCTTGTCCTCCTGTAGTTTCGTATCGCTCGGGATATGTGATGGCAGAATATATTCAGCGGTATCACCTTCGACCGCTGGCTCCGGCTCTTGCATTGGGAAGGGAATCCTGGTCCACGGACGCTCATTGAATGCTTCTGCAATCGTGTACTTGTAAAGATGATCCTTTAGGAGAACTTCGATTGCGTCCCGGCGAGCCGCACGGCCAAGTTCCGGCTCTTTCTCATTAACACAATGCAATACTAACAAGCTCCCATCTTCAAGACTTTGCGTGTCAATGCCAAGGAGGTGGCCTTCGCCCATGTCGAAGCCGCGAGCTGTGTCAAAAACGTCGGCTAGAGATCCAGTATAGTTCCGCAGCCAGGGTACACCGACAACCTGTTTTTTCTTCAATTCTGGATTTTCTTCCCCAACTTGGTCGACAACTTTATTGAGCGCCGACTCAGTGCTTTCTCTTTGCTCTTTGTCGGCATGAATAAACCAGAAGAGCGGGATCGTGGTGGATCCGTGAGATCGGAGTTTCGTTGTTCGAAATTTGGTCATAGTAGGAATTTGGTACACGACTCTTGGGGGGATTTTGATGAAGTGACGAATTTACACTGGTTGCCGGGGTTTTGTACAATGCGGATCCTTCCCGCTTAGGGATTTGTTTTAGGCTGCCTTAGGTTGGTGCCTGTTTGGCCGAGCACGATTGGAGCGCGACGCGACGCGTCCAAGGTCGGCTATAGCAGAGTATGAATCACATTGTCATAATCGGTTGCATAGCATGGAAACAATAGAGTCGTAAGGATGATGTGGATTGCTCAAGCTGGCAGGTAGGATTGGAGGTGGGATGCCTTAGGCGTAGCGACATCACCTACATTCTGTCCACACCGTCATGAAAAAGTGCACATCTCCAGAACAACATCTGCCTCGTTCACCCATCCGTCACCGTTCCTGAGGAGCAATCCACAACAGCTGCGGCAGTTGCACTCGACACTACCTGTTTGACCAATGGCCGTTGTCAATGGACAAATAAATGATTGTATGCAAAATACCACCGTAGAAAACACTTCTAACCCTTGAACGAGCGTCGATGGCCACAGCGGTATAGCGTTCTCCACCAACAACTGGAGCAAGAGAAACAATATGTAGCATTGGCCAGACAGCTTGCGGACTAGATACATATGGAGAAGGATACTAGCATGGTCATTTTGGCCTCCCAAAGAATGAATTCGAACATCTGCGAAGACTTCGGCTGCTTGCTGAACGACATACATACATGGTCAACCAAACTCTCTTGCGACACGGAGCGCAAGCCGGACTTCAAGCCGGAAGATATCGTCAATTATCAGCAGGTTGTCCCTCATGCACTAAGACTGCTAAAGTTGTGTCTTTCGTGGATCAGTATCGAAACGAACAAAGTCTGGATGAGAGATCTCGCACGAAGTTTGACATGATGCGCAAGCGACATTTCATTCGGGGTTGGGCGTCGTTCATAATGTTCGAAAGATGTTTTTGGCCACCAAATAGCTGGCTTCGCACCGCAGACTCTGATGCGGTTCATCACATTGAACGAGTCCTTTCTGAGACAGGTCAGTGCGCACTAAGCCAGATCATCGAATGAAATTGACACTTAATAGAGATTGAGCGCCACCATGGTGTGCAGACTCGCGCAACTCACGATTGGAGAGCTCTGACTGCGTACCTGCTTTCAGAAGCAACCCCTCAAGATATACAGGACAAGTCTATGGGTGCAATAGCCAGCAAAGCTGCGAGTGAAGTCATCAGTCTCTTACATCCTTAGGCCAAACCCCCACAAACCGAAGAGCTTGAGTAAAAGCTTGCCGACATTTATCGAGCCGCATTTGATCTATCTTGTCGCCTACGACAGCAACGAGCTCATTGGGAGCCAATTTTCCCAACCAAAGATCGGAGCGCAGATTACGTTACGACAGGCACAGCATGGACGACATCAACAACAGGAACAGTGAATCTAGGTCTTTGAATAGAAAGATTGAGACCATGATCGAGCCAGCTTTGAGTAAGAGAGGAACGATGGCTGGCACCAAGTTCGAAGCTGGAGCCCACTTTACAATGGAAGCGAAGGTCTGCCTAGCTGCTTGAGCACTTGCTGGAACAAAATTATTCTTTTCAAATAGTCATTGCCAATGGAAATCGTCTACCTTCAGTGCTCTTGATCAGTCAAGTGTAGTACTTGCCTGATATATTGCGTCAGATACAAAAGTTAGCACATACGACCATAGGACACTGAGAACTAGGCTTCCCGTCCGCTCAGCCATATATAAGCAGTGTACCGGCGAATTAGTATTGCGGTCCGTGAGGACGCGAGAATCCTCGCTGTTGTATGTTTTTACAGGTTTTTTTTGTCGGTGCGGGTCTGCCGGGGTGGGTCCCTCCTATAGACTAGCACATCATTGCTGTGAACTTCATCGTCGATCACTGTCTAATCCGCTACGCCAGTACTATATAGTATGGACATAGATCGTGAGAAATAACATTTCTTCACTGCCATAAGGTCTAGAAATGCCACGACATTACTCTGAACGGGAACAATTTTTTTCAATGGTAGAAAAGAGGTAGATTTGCAATTAATTAAAAATTATACGATAAGATTGCGATGCGAAACCGCAAAGCGTACAAAATCGTAAGAAGCAGAGTGGTATCTTGCGTTTCAAAAGCACTTTTAGGTCGTCTCATTCCGCATCTTTGCTCTCCTCGAGTCCCCTCGCCCAAGGATTTGCTCGACCAGTCATCGCCGAAACGGCATCTTCAGGTATGCGTGAAGCTCAAGTCGATATATCATCCTCGTTCCATCTAGATCCTGGTGTTTCCCTGACCGAAGTGCTCAGGGCGGGGAATACCGTGTCCGGCCGCGTAGTAACTGGCGTATGCGGCGTTGACGCTGTGGTGGTGCTCGGCAACGCGGTGCTTAAGGTCCTTCCAGAGCTTCTTCATCTTGCTGTTGGAGTGCTCGGCGTGGACTGGCGATGAAGGTCGAGTCTGATCCGGAGTGTTGATGGCAGACGACATCGGGGTAGAAGTAGCCGAAGACATGATGCTTGATGAAGAAAATCCGGAGTCGCTTAACTAAGTTTGATGTTTGTGAAAGCGAGTAGAAGTTGCTTGTAGCGAAATGTTGTAGATGGATGGTTGTTGGTAGTGAAGGTGTTTTGCTGTGCTGATGATGGCTTCACGGCACGAAACACGATGGTTTTATACACATTGTGTAAAATAGAGTTTTCTTTTGACTTCGCCTAGAATTCTCCCCTGATGCATCATCAGAACGTGCAACACGTCTGATGAGGCTCGCCATTGCATCGTGACATTGGCGTGGCGCTCTCACATGCCGCTCGACCAATCATGCTAAGCCGACGAAAGCCGCCCCTGGTATCAAAATCTTACTTGAGCGACTTGGCGTTTCTTTCGCGCGCACGAGAATAGGGCTGCACCTATAGGAGTTCGATGTTGCAGGCTCGGTATTGTATTGCGTATCGGAGTAGATGAGGCTTTTTGACTCGGAATCCGAATCTGTTTCGTTGGCTGACTAGAATTTCTGCTGCAGTGGAGCCAATGGAAAAACTCTGAGCAGGCTCAGTCGTCAGGACCTTGAAATAGGTGACACTGACACATAGTAATCCGTTAACGGCATCGTGGTTGTCACAGAGCAAGATGTCTGTACGATCGAGTGGATGGCACGACTTGTCAGAGAATGCAACGTGAAGCTTTGAAAACCTGGTTTGCCGATCCAACGGGTATGTCCGCTGATCGTGACATGGAAGAACCATGTTCTAGAGCTCGTCGTTTCTTCAAGGTATTTCAAGTAGTGCCACCTCTTCACCCTTCGGTATGTTCGCATCGTCTGTCTCTCCCAACACAAATCTATCCAACGTCAGCGAGGCGGATCTTCCGCTTTCGATATGAATGGCTTCGGCACACAATTTGCGGGTTGTGTCTACGTTAAGAGTGAGCTGTATTCGTGTTCGTTATGTCAGCGGTGGTTGCCAGAAAAAATTCGATGAATAATCGTAACGCTGTAACTTGTGTAGTACCACGTGGAGCTGCTGGAAGTCCATCAAGACACAGAATGCCTATGACGCCCTTCGTCGACGTAGGTTCAAGTATCGCTGGTTCCATACCCTTAGTATCGCCACTATGAACATGTGTATTAATATTGTGGCTGCATATCTGCATAGTGACTCCTTGTCGGTCGTCATTCACAGTCGTGAATACTTGTGACCACGAGCTCCCACTTGTCACCACATCTGTAGTCCTTGCAACGGCGCTTACCTCGATGGGCGTGCGCGTGGTGAAAGCGCAGACTACCCCAGCTTCCGGAAGCGCAATTGCTGTCGAGCCTTCCGCTGTAGTACCCTCGAATCATCCGGTTGCAGCATCATCTGATGGTTCCAATGGAACAGCAGCAGCGGCAAATTCGTCAAGGTACACCGAGTCGGACGTCCCTACCGGAACTCCACTTCCAGGTAAGTATGCAGGCAGGTCCATTAATGTCCGCCTGTTGGATTCATGAATGGCCCGAACGGAATGTTCGTTGATCAAGACGAACTCTATCATCCGTATTATCAGTGTAAGCTTATTCATTCAATTGGGTAAGCATCAAAATCACAGTGCGGCAGATAACCCTACCGAGGTTTCAGGGAACGTACATTTGGGCCACGCGACAAGTGAAGATCTATACACTTGGGTGAATCAACCGATTGCCTTATTCCCAGGTGCTTCGGGCGAAGGAATCTTCAGCGGGTCGGCCGTTATTGACGTCAGCAACACATCTGGCTTCTTCCAAATCAGACAAATGGCGTAGTGGCCATTTATACTCTGAACACAGCAGAAAAACAAATACAAGAAATCGGGTGCTCATACGACAACGGATATTCCTTCATCAAGTATTCTGGCAATCCAGTCATGGATAGCAATACTACACAGTTCCGCGATCCAAAGATCATTTGGTATGCGCCGACGGATACTTCGAAGCCAACACCTAACATCGGGGACGCGTCATCCCTGTCGGGTACCCTGAAGTTCACCTTCCTGTCATCCGGAACTGGCGAATACGTGTCAAGAGGCACTTTCATCTTTTCCGGCGATGTCTGGCTCGACCGAGGCCACACCGGAGCCCTGTCCGACAATCCTTACTTCACGGATAAATCCTATCGGACAGCATTGTACGACCCTGCGAGCGGCTCGTGGAATATTTTCGGAATCATTGACAGGAGCATCCTCGGAATCGTCGTGAATGGAGGTGTGCCCGTGGCAACCAGCGTCTTCTTCCTGATAAAACCGCTGGAATCTTATGATCCTGAAAGTAGAGAGAGTGAACGTCGCCGTTAGTGTAAGCGTATAGAGGTCAAGGGCCACATGGCTCGATCAAGCCCAGGCAAATAGTAGTGCGTTCGGAAATGCCATGAAGGCAGCAAACAGCACTAACAGTACGGGTTCCGCACCAGCCTCGATAGAAGCTTTGAGATTTTTCTAGAAAATTATATTCTCTGTTCGAGATTGGTCACATTAGAATTGCATACATGATTAAACATGACTTCTTACTCGATACTGTTGATAGCTGCTTCATGAGTATATATAACTGTATTTGCTTCTCAAAACTCGCAGTCGTACAATAGAATGTCTTGTATACCAAATCACACAACCTATGCGATTACTGCGAAGTAGCCAGGTCCTCGTAGCAGACATCTGACTCTTACCTGCGTCGAGACTCGAAAGAACTTCTTGATCTTCGCACGCCCTTCTTCTTATTCTTCCTCTTGCCACCGTTGTACAGTATCAAAGTGACTGCAGCATACTCCGGTTTGATGGTCGTGCAGATCTTATACATGAGCCACATATCGAACGAAGGCGACGAGTGTTGCGCGTAGTTACGGGAAGTGGGAGAAGTCTAGCCTCACCTTCATGCTCATCTTCAGGCAATCGTGGAAAGCTGACGTACTCTGACTTCGGTGTTTGTGTAAGTCGGAAATCGGGCTTTGATAGGCGCTGGTCAGAGGTAGGGTAGAACTTACGAGTCATGCTGATGAGATTGCGCCACAATCGAGTTCAGGATACGTGACTATTAAAGTAGGCTTTTGCGATATTCTTGGGTTTGTGTTTGTGGATTGCGGATGTGGCGGTTTCTGACACAGTGGACGTATCTTAAGGATCTCATATACTTTGATTGTGCGTCCGCATCTCAACCAAGCACAAACATGTTCATTCAAAATGAAGAACCTATTCAAGACACAATGACCTGAACTGAAACCATCTCTGGTTAATGTCGAGTAGGTTCGCAGGTCCTTGCGCCTGATTCATTTCTACGAAACTGCTGGTATCATGATCCAGCACCTTGTGCGTATGTCTCTTATACAAATCAAGATTTTGGGAACTGTATCACCCATCTTGGGGCTACGCATTCAGCCTTAGGCACTAGGGTTATTGACAGAATCTCATAAGTCACCACGTTTGAAGCAATGGCTCATACAATTTTGTTTTGTCTGGAAATACCAATGTCATTATATTCCAGCTCCAACCCATTATGCTAGCCCAGTTTAGTTGATCGTACCTATGAAATACCAACCCGAAATCTATGAAGTTTGAAGAAAGAAGATCTACCAACGCTATGCGATCCTAGCGACATTACAAAAGAACTGAGTGGCCGCCTAGTAGCTGTTGCCAGTTCCGTAGCCGGAGCCGGAGCCGGAGCCGGAGCCACTGCCGTAGCCATTGCCCGCAGCAGCAGTGGTGGCTGGTGCAGAGCTGACCGGGGCGCTCGAAGCGATGGTCTGGAGAGTGGTAGGAGGGACTGAAGGGCCAGAACCATATCCGTTCCCAGCAGCGCTGCTTGAAGGAGCAGCAGGAGGTTGGCCGTAACCATTGCCACTGCCACCAGTGGGAGGAGTAGGCTGAGAAGCAGCAGCGGTAGTAGAGGGCTTTCCGCCGCCGTAGTTTCCTCCACCGTTGGAGTTTCCGCCGCCGTAGTGTCCTCCACCGTTGGAATTTCCGCCGCCGTAGTGTCCTCCACCGTTGGAGTTTCCGCCGCCGTAGTTTCCTCCACCATTGGAGTTTCCTCCACCATTGGAGTTTCCGCCGCCGTAGTGTCCTCCGCCGTTGGAGTTTCCGCCGCCGTACGCTGTAGAACGTTAGTGCGGTCTCGTGATAGTATGTCGTGGCAGAACTCACAACCACCATTGTGGGAGTTTCCTCCGCCATAAGAGTTTCCTCCACCATAAGAGTTTCCTCCACCATAACCGCTCCCGCTTCCACTTCCGCTCCCGTGACCAGAGTTTCCTCCTCCATAAGCTATTCCATATTAGTATGCTGAAACGAATTTCTGTTGTTGGGGGTGAAAACTTACATCCACCGTGGTTGTTGCCCGATCCTTGCTGACCGCCATAGCTTCCGTGACCTTTGTTGCCTCCATAGCCTCCGTGGCCTTTGTTGCCTCCGTAGCTGCCGTGGCCTTTGTTGCCTGCGAGTTCAGTCAGCCCCAGTCATCGAGGAAGTTTTCCAAAACATGAACTTTCGAAACTTACCAGAAGGCTTGGGCTTGTTACCCCAGGGCTTCGGCTTGGGCCCGTGACCGGAAGGCTTAGGCTTGCCAGAATGCCCACCATAGCTGCCGCCCTGACCGCCTTGGTGACCGCCGTAGCTGCCGCCCTGGCCGCCCTGGTGACCGCCAGCACCACCGCCGTACGAGCCACCAGCGGATGGAGTAGGCACAGGAGCAGAAGCTGCTGCAGATGACGAAGGACCGCTCCCGTATCCACCGGTCGGGACAGAGACGACTACACTGCTGCTCGGGACGTAAGGAGCGGCAGACGAGGAGGGAACAGGTGCAGCATTGTAGCCAGCTGCGGTAGTAGAGACAGCTACTGAAGAGGAAGCGGCACCGCCGTATCCGTAACCCTCGGCCGAAGCGAGGGTGAGAAGCTGAAGAAGGAAGACGAGGCTGCTAAGAGCGCCAGCGGGCTTAGAAACGACGGCCATTGTGATGATTAAGATGGTATTTGACTGAGCGAGTGTGAAAAGTGAGTGACTATTGAACGAAAGACTGTTGGAAGTAAAGAACTGTGTAGTGATGAAGCTGGATGATGATGAGAAGGGAGACTCGAATGCAACGCCTGGTGCTATATACCCTTTGCCCGTACTGTCCATGTTTACTGCACCTGAGCGTCGCACTCAACACCGAGAACTATTGTTTCGACAAACACAGAACATAGCGCCACCGTATGTTTCAAGATACTCCGCTACGCGAGGCTCCGGGGCGAGTTCTGTGCTCGTGAAGGTCAGGGCGTCGTTCAGCGTGGGGCTAAGCGGACATAAACATCCACGCCCAATGGCAGAGCGCCTGCGCGCGAACGAACAGAGGAGACTCAGACTCATCGACCGGTTGTGACAAGGTTCGGACAAAGTCACGGGCAGGTTGTCGTAAGGCAAGTGCGGCGCAGGGAACTGCGATTGGCTCGCTTCGCTCGACTCAAGTCCGTCGTCCTCCGGAAGGATGGGCGCCCTGATCTCACCCGCATCCGCATTGTTGACGAAAGTCGACTTCGGACGCCAAATAAGGGTATGACCTGCAAGGTCGTGCCCCTTTTGCTGAGCACGTAACCATTCCGGCGAGTCGACAGTTGCCAGAGTAGGCTAGCAGTACGCTCGCGCGATCGGTTCGAGCCTGGGGAGGACTCGGAACAAGCACATCGCATTCATTTCCGCCTCGCCGTGTCGCGCGGTAGGCATGGCATCTGCATCAGAGCGTACACTAAAACGAGCGACTGTGTAATCGAGCACTCTTCTTCGGCCGCTCGCAGCACTGGATAACCCGGGGATCCTGAGAGTTCTCCGCACTTGACAAACCCCAGCACGTGTTGACGCCTAATACGGATTCCGCACGAATACCTACGATTATGCTGAAAAACACTCCTCACTCCACGGAGAAGTCGGCACTTGCAATACCCGTGCTCATCCACCTCTTCTTCGTGGATCGCAACGTCCTAGCAGTATGCACGCTGTTCGTAGCCTCAACAACAATCGCACCAGCAGCATGCACCGGCTCAGAAACAGCACGCATCGCATTCATGAGACTGTCCTATTATTGTGCGTCAATTGTTTCGTTCAGCTGGCGTCAAGTTGAAGCTGTTCAATTAGTCTCTAAGACACAATCTCGCCATAGGGTTGGGCCCAGCTGCAGTCATCTTTGACGTTCAGTCTTGTCTCAGATTGCGCGTGCTGCAAACGCACATTGGGGCCGGATGGAGTTTATGCATTGGCTGCGATGTTGTCTCGAAATACTAAGCGCCAGCTGCTCTAATATGAGATCCCAGAGCGTGCGGTACAACAAGGAAACATAGTTCTGCTGTTCTAATTTAGAGATGTCATGGTCTGCGGTACAGCAATAGGTGTGGCGCCAGCTGTTCTAACTTGAGATGCCACTATTTGCGGTACAGCATCACGCCTCGATTTACCCGCCGCGAAAGGATCAAAGGAACATTCCAAATCTGCATTGAGCAACGAAGAAAAAATATACCACTCCAGAGATCCTATACCCCCATCTCCGAAAACAAAAACAGACTGCCACGGTAGCTTCTTCTCACAACTCCATCAACCTCCCCCACCCATTAACCTGCTTCGTATCAAACCCACATATCTTCAAACAATCCCACACGACGATGGTAACCGACTCCAGCACTGGCACCCCAAAATCACCCTCCCACTCCTCCACCAACCCGGCCGTGCTCAAGTTCGTACAAAACATGGCCACCGCATGCACCCCGTCCTCCCCCTGCACCAGCCCCTCAACCATCGGATCAAACGTCTCCGCTCCCAGCCCCGCAAGAGTAACATTATCAGTACGACTCAAATGTCTCTCCCTGCTCACCTCCACCCCAATACCCGCATAATCCTTGGCAATAGCATCCACAACATCCCCCGTGTACGGCGTCACCAGCCCCAACTTCCTCACTCCGAGTTTGGCCAACGCTTTGTTCAGCGCAAGAGTACTCGTCGTCGCCCACACCCCGGTGTTCTCCTGTATTGTCGTGCAAAGCGTCTCGTCGACATCGAAGCCGAGCCAGCCTGCGCTGGTGCCGCTCCAGCCGATGACGTCGACAGCAGCGTCGGCGACGAGCTGGGCTGCGTCGAGGACCTTGGCTGTGTCGAATTGGGCGAGGGCGGAGGGGGCGAGACCGATTGTTGTGACTCTGAAGCGGGTGAAGTGGACAGAGGTTGGGGATGGGGGAGAGGATTTGCGTTGTCAGGGGCTCGAGGGCGGTGTTGGAGGACGGGACGAGGATACCGATACGCATGTGCTTGGGGCCCATTGTGCACTCGGGACTTGGTGTTCGGGAAGGTGACAGCGGAGTGATGGATACGTTGGGAAGCCTTGGGGAACGAGATTCTGGAAGCTCGCACAACGCATGCAAAGTTCAGTCTGGTAAGTTCCTATGGCTGAGAGTAGAAGACTGTACAAGAATCTGAATGAACTTCTTACTTTTGAATTCACAATTCGAAGATCATCGGTACATGGTTGCCGAAGATAGGGGTTTGTGTGATGTCATCATATCGAAGTAGACACAATTGAACCGCTATGCATCGACTCTGAAATTCAGCTTCTTTTCATCAGAATCTACGTCCTTGAATATTACCACTTGTCTTTATATAAGCAATTTCTCTAAATGACGCGTTCAAGATGAGAAATGCTCGCACACCAAATCTCCTGCAGATGACCATATCACGCTGATTACCTTGAATCGCTGGAGACCAGATGGTCACAACCTTCACCAGCCACCATTCTCTTGCCCGGGTCAATTTCCATCTTAGCCACTCGTATTACGCATTACAATAAGTCGCCAAATTCACATTCTATTCCCCACCTACTCAGCCCTCTCCCTCCCCTCCCTCCAAGTCTCCAGCACCTCCTCTGGCCCCAAACCCTCTTCAAGTCCCGCCTCTACCCTTAACCCCTCCGCCAACTCACCCACCAACCACTCCAACCTCTCCACCTTACCCTCTCCAATATATTCCTCAGCGCCACATTCAGCATCCCCATCCGTCCTCCCCTTTGCCTTTTTCAAATCTCTCAGCTTCCTACTCCGCGTCTTCTCCTTCCTATTGACCAGCAGCGGGTGATGTTCCACAGGCACAGCCATCGGCGAGATGGGAACAGGCCTCGGACTGCATCTCTTGAACATGAGCGACGTTTCGCCGGCGAGATTAATCGCGCGCTCGACGTCAACGCCTGCAAGCGGCTGCACCATCTCGTCCGTCCAGGGGGTCCTCGGGGGAACCGCCGCGAGCTGCACATCGACGTCCTCCGTCGGGATCTTGATGCGCAGATGCTTCACGCCGCCGGCCTTGGTCGTCTCCTCGAGGCAGCAAGCAGGGACTGGAAGGTGTTCTTCCCCGAAGCGACGGCTGCTTATGGGGTTCTTGGCCTCCTTCCTGCTCCGCACTTTCATAACTTTCAGTCCTTTCTTTTTCTTCTGCGGCACGGCTTTCGTCTCGTGCGTTGGTGACGGACCCGTCATGCGCAGGAAGTAGTTGAAATCGTTTAGCCGACTACTAGCCAGCTCCTCGTGGCCTGGGATTCGGGGTGCGAGCTTGCCTGATATGGAGGAGGTGGAGCGGCCGTGTTCGCGTGGTGAGGTTGGTAGGGGTTTGCGATGCACGGTCTTAGAAACGGCGTCGCATCGCTCATCGTAGGGGGAGTATTGGCCTTGGGCTGCAGAGGTGAAGTCGCTCTGAACGGAGATGGAAGAGGCACTCTTTGGGAGGCGGGCTGAGGTAGGAGTATTGATTCTGCTGAGGCGTTCAGGGTTGCGCTCGGGGAGGCTCGGAGTTGATTCTTTGGAGTCGGAAGGGTCCTTGTTCGGAGCTGCGTCACCCTTCTTTGGGGTCTGTTGGGGGGAAAAACTCGGCTGTATTTGCTTAAGCGCCTTCAATGTTGATGCTGAGATCTCATTGAGATCTGCTGGGTGCTGATGATCCGTAAGAGTAGCCTCCTGACTATCGAAATACTCATTGATAGCCAGGAGAGTGGCCGCCTCACTAATGTCGTTGTCAATATCGACATGCGGTGGTAAAGGGTCGACATCGCTACCCGTCACCTCGCGACGATGATGTAGAACCAAGGGCTCCAGAGGCGCATGTCGACCCAAATCTGTAACAAGCGGTGCTGGGACCTTGTAGGGTGTTTGTCTTCGACGGCGCTTACTGTTTGCTGCTTGAGGCCGCAGTTTTGAGACACTGCCAGTTGTGCTTGGTCTGGGCTCATCGAATGATATTTGCTGACGTGGAAAAGAAGCATCGAGCGATGCGTTTCGACCCAAAAAGGTCCTCAGACTTCGCTTGCTGATACCCGTTTGCGACGATTTGATTGAAGCCGCGGCACTTGAGCTTTGGCTGCGCCGTTGTCTTGGTAGTGCGATTGGTATGATGGGTACTGTGGGCAAAGGATGCATGATCTGACCCAGGAGTCAGCCTTTTCTCCTAGTTGTTGGAGGCTTGCATACTTACTAAAGGATTGAGAGGTATCTCCTTGCTATCAAGCTCGACAGGGGCATTCGCGTTTGCTTTAGCACTCTGTTCAACTTGGAAAGACCCAAATGACGAGTGCTGACCACCACTACAGCTCTTAGAAGTCTCCGTATTGTCATCCGAGCTCCCTCTATAACTGGCATACAATCTCCCAGACTCCTCCTCGGAAGTTGGGCGATGTGATAGCTTAGAAGACAGGCGGAGTTCGTGATTGCGCGGGGTATGGTTGACGAAGGTTCCACGGCGTCGCTGTGCGATAGTATACTCGTCGACCGACGTCTGCGGTTGCTGACGTTCCGACGTCTCCGGGCGAGCCACTGGCTGTGGAGAAGCTTCTTCTCGCTCCAGATCCGCTGATAGTGTTGGATGGCGCTCGGTGGCGTTTGTGATTATGGTCTCCTCCGTCGCCTTCTCCCATGCTCGCTCCTCACGATAGTGTTCCTCGGCCGCCCCCGCGTACTCGAATGCACTGATCCCTGGGTGTCCTAGCATTATTTGTTAGATGGCCGGAGAGCTTTTGCGATGACTGTCGGAGAAGGTTCAGGTACGTGCATGGAAGCACCCATCGACGCAGAGGGGAGCCATGGCCGGCACTTATGCAACCCCAGCAGCAGAGACAGCCGACTTGGACGTTCTGGTCGGGTCAAAGCGTGCGGTGCGTGCGAGGAGAGGCTGGCCCAGGGGCGTACCACGAATGGCAAAGCTGTATGATGCGTATGCATCGATGTCGTACGCGATAACTCTGGCGTGAAACGACCATGCGCGCAGCCGGGCGTCCTCATCTGACTCGTCACCTCGATCTTTGGCCTGGACGCGGAAGCAGAAACGTACAAGAGACCAAGAAAGCCGTGTTCTGGTATGCCAAAGCACATGCCGAACCCACCTCTTCCACGAGAAAATCTCCGACGCATATCCGCAGTCATTCCCCAGCGGCACGCGCTCGCAGGGGAAGAGCCGGCGGGTAACAGCCCGTATCAGGGAGTCTCTGGAACCCGGTCGACGTTACAGCGCGAGGACGCGTTCTTTGCTCGCGACCTGCGCGCAAGAGAAAGTTCCGAAGGGGCCATCCTGTCGTACAACATCGCTGTGGAGATGGGCGCAGACGAATGCAGAGGGGACCCCTACCTTCACGTAGCGCCAAAGGTTGCACAACAGGCGGTGACGGCGAGAAGAGGTGTTGCACGCGGTGAGAGGGGAACACGTAGGAGGCATGTTTTGGGCAGAGGATGAGAAGGGGAAAGAAGTGCGTTGAGCGCGGCAAGAAGACAGCGTGAGGATGCTACCATGCTAGTCCTGTGGTACGCGACGGTTCGTGCTGTCGACAACACACAGTGACGTCGGTGCATGTGAGCTCACGGCTCTGGATCGGGACAACGAGGGCGAGTCTCACGAGCTCCCACTGTGGCCCGTGAACGATTGGCCCAGGGAAACATCGCACCGCTTTCAACGTCACATCGGCACACAATGCTCGTTTGGGAAGGGGGCTCCCACCTGACGAAGGAATCGGCGCAGAGTAGCACGAGCTGGCTTGTTCCGCACGCCTGGTTATTTCAACTGCGTGCCATGCCACCGAGAATCAGGGGTCGTAAATCTCAGTCACCACGCCTCAGAGCGTTTGGTGGCAGCCTACCTGATCATCCAAGACTGGACTGCCTATATGACCATCTTGAAGGCTGGAGAGACGCCGCGCAGGTGGGCCCTCCGTCTACCTTGACCGACGAAAGCTAGATAGCCTAAACATGCCAATGCGGTATCCACAATTACACGTGAGATGCCAAAGCACTCACCACAAACGCCCGAAAATGCTGTCCTCACCCGACCAACCAACGCCGGAATAACACACGATTATGCATTGCAGCAGTCACACACAAACCGCTACGTTTCTTTCATATACTCCTTGTATCTCCTTTGCCTCGGTCGGCGGGAGCCTACTTTCTCGGCCTGCTGGGCGGATGGCTGACCAGCGGATTCACCGCCGGTCTAGGTTTCTTCCTTTTCGGTAGCTTCTGTCGTTGTATACCTTCCATGGGCTCAGGGGTTGCAGAGTTCGATGTGGCCGCGCTCCCATTGATTGTATCCGAGGCTTCATCTGCATCGGACATCTCTACGTCTCCACTATCGTCGTGGACGCGCTTGCGGCTGCCGTTCTGATACGACTCCTGCTTGATGCGAGTATCGTAGAGCTCTGGAATGGGTTCCGGCTTGCGATGTTCCTGCTTAATACGAACGTTGTTCGTCGGCTCCTGTTTGATGATGGGTTTCTTGTTGATATGTTCACGCTTGATGGGTGGTTTGACGTCCATGTCCATAGGCACGGGCACAGGTTCGTCGAACATCCCAGGCCTCGCCGGATATGCACGGGAGGGCTGGCACAACATCTTCTGCAGATCGCCAGTCGTATAGCGGTCGCGGCGCTGAGCATCCTCCACCAGCAGTTTCCAGTATTTACCACGCATGAGCGACTGCGAGTTGCCCAACACCCAAAGCGAGGACTTTGCACGTGTGAGACCGACGTTCATTCGTCGAATATCTTGCAAGAAACCGACGCCGCCGGATGGAGCAGCACGCACACATGAGAAGATGATAATTTCAGCTTCGCGGCCTTGGAAAGCATCTGTAGTATTGAACATTATGTCCTTGGTGATCTCGGGGCCGTATTTGTTGCTGAACTTATTCTTCAAGTAGCTCAGCTGAGACTTGTAAGGCGTGATTATACCGACTTTCCCCCGGAAATCGTGATTCGGGTAATCGGTGATAAGTCGTTCGTATAGTTGAAGTGCAATGTTGATCTCGTTGACGTTGATGAGCGAATGTCCTTTCGATTGGTGCTGGCCTGCGACGTTGAAGAACCGGTAAGGACCCAGCAGCCAGCTCTCGTGCCAGGGCTGTTTGCGGAGGCCAGCCATGTCACCGCCGTCGACGAGTCTACCGTCGTAAAAATTCCAGCTTGGATAGAAGCTAATTTCAGGGTGCATGCGATACTGCGTGTCGAGGAGATGGACGTCATCCGGGTGATTCTTCTGCATGCGCACAAAAAGACTCTGCTCGTATTGGAAGGCAGCAGCCTCTTTCGAGAAAACCGTGGGCGGTAGTTGCTTAGGGTCACCAACCAGGATACATTTTGCGCATCCATATTTGAGAGGAATTAGTGCGCTCATTTCGACACACTGTGCGGCCTCGTCAACAATGACCGTCTCAAACTCGATAGCCATGTTCTGGAACATATCGTGACCACTGCCGCTAAGCGTGGCACATACGATGTGTGCATCTCTCAGAACTCGCTCTTGCTCTCGTCGTCGCTCGATGTCCTTGTTTCTGTACGCCAACTTCTGGTCGTCCTTGGCATTATCGATCTGCCTGCCGAGTTGTGCTTTCTCTTTCCGCAAAGTATGAAACTCATCTTCAATCTTTTGTAGAGCTTCGCCTTTGAGTTCGCCAGAGTCCATTTGTTGGCGCACTTCGTTCAGCTGCGCCGAGACACTCTTGTGGTTCGCAAAGAGCTTTTGCGTAGCATCGTTGTCATTGTCATTGCTGCCAACACCCAGTTTCTTGCTGACGAGCTCGTCGAGCGTGACATCTCTCACATTTTCGTTCATTGCGTCGCTCTTTCCTAAACGCACAATGTTGACCTTGTGCTCCACGCCGTCCGATGTCTTGATCCCGGCCTTGAAACGCATGACCAGCTCATCAACAGCAGCGTTACTCGGCGCACAGACGAGCAACTTCTTTGCGGCGGCATCAGTCAGAGTCTGGCCAGGCATCGGAGCAGGCTTTCCACCTTTTCGAAGGTTCTCCGATAGTATCGTCCCCACGATAGCGGTAATCGTCTTTGTTTTTCCGGATCCAGGAGGTCTATCCATCAGTTAGTCGATACTTGGGCGCCGGGAACGGTCACATACCCTTGAATCAACGTGAACGCATCGTTGTCGAAAGCTGACTTGACAGCCTTTGCTTGAGCCTTATTCAAGTTATAGTTCTGCATCAGCGGTTCGACCTGTGCATCCTTGTACGCGAGGAGAGGAGATGGTTTTGCATGAATGATCTCATCGCATAGATCATAGTATTGTAACCCGTGGAGAGCACCATATTCGCGCTCCAGTGGGGTGATGGATTGGATCTTTGTTCCGAATACCGTCATGTTGGGGTTTAAGAGCGACGCCATCGGGTTTCCGGAAGGTATGACACGATATGATACCTCAATGTGCCCTTTCTTGGGTTTTCTCTGGAAAATCCTAGCCAAACAGTGAGGGTCCTGCGCTGAAGGCTTGTTGGTCTTCGATAAGAGGACGATATCACCCTCCATTGCCTGTATATCTTTGTTTTCAGCCTGGGTCATGGTAGTTCCGATTTCCATGAAGGCATCAACTGTCGATCGCTGCGTAACGCGAATCTCATATGGTTTGGATGCTAGCTCCTCGCGCGCTTTAACAAATCCTTGCCATGCTTCGAGCCTCAAGAGACCACCAAAAGTATTCTGGTAATCATTAGGCGTTCTGAATGTGTCCACTACTCCAGCATAGTTGCCTTGTGAAGTCTTTGGGGGGTACACGCCATCGTGGTAAAAGTCCCAACCAAGGATAGTTTTGTGCAGAGGCGTCAAGTCTGGCGCAAGTCGAGCTCGCATATCCTTGGCGGAGCGCTGTACTCTCCGCTTTTTGACTGGCATTGGTGCCTTAACGATCTCATTGGTGATGTTAGTCTTCGGCCCGGCAGACCCCGGTTTCTTTGTGGCTCCAAACAGTTCGTCAATATCGAACGCGTCGTTCTCATCCTCAGACTCATCCGATGAGTGCATCAAGCCTTCTCCTTTGGGGGCAGCATCTCTATCGAGGACACCAAGACCTGCTAAAGCAGAGCCCGCCTCAGCAGTAGCACCCGTAAGTCCACGCTCTTTCCTAGCCTTTGCAATTGCGGCCTCCCTCTCTTTCTGTTGGCGTTCCTTTTCGAGCTGACGTTTGCGTTTGAACTCTGCAGCATCAGCGTCTTTGGCCGCTTTCTTCTTTGCCTCCGCCGCAGCCAGTGCCTCTTTCCTCTTCGCGAATTCTCGGTTCTCTTTGAAAGCTGTCGCCGCAGGCGTCATGGCTTTCATCAGCCTTGCACGGGCATCGGTGTCTGTGGTAGGCGTTTTAATAGTGCCACTTCCCAAGAAGTTGCTGATGGAAGCTTGTCGTGGTTGCTTGGGCGCTTCTTCCTTGAGCATGGAGTGACCGAGATGGGTCTCTATCGCTCGCTGTAGCTCGGCCTGTTGATTTGCGCTGAGGTTCGCTTTAATTTTCCCAAAGACTATGTCCATCATGAAGGCCAACGTATCTGGATCAATTTCGACCGAAACAGCGCGAAGACGAACGAGCAGCTTCCCAATGAGCGTGACGGATTTGCCTGAAAGGTACTCATCGCGAAGGCGCAGCCACCGCTTCGCCTCTACCATCGTGCTTGCCGGAAGTTGCAATAATTCTTTCAGCAAGTCACTGGTCTTGGACTTTTCCTCGTCTCCTTGCGTCGAAGGGTCCAATGCAGAAGCGAATACGCTGCATTGATCGAAGAGATAATCCGCGAACTGCATGACATCACGGCAGAAGTCCTTCATCATATCCTTCTGGTACACGCCGAGATTGCTCCAAGGTTCGGTAGTTGCGAAGAACATCGTAAGTGTCTTCCACAAATTCTCCCAGAAATTCATGGTGATACGCTCTTCTTCGCGATCGAATTGTCGGGATCGGAGTAATCCGTCTTGGGAATTGCAGAGCACATCGATAATATCGGTGAGTGTCCTCACCATGCTACTTGCGGGAGCAAAGATTCGCTTGCGCGTGACTAGACGGCAAGAGTCCGATATTCCGACGAGCACATACTTGTAGTGTGTTTTTAGGATGTATTGTAGAGCGTCATGTCGTTCTTCTTGCTCAGTGATGATCTTCAACAGCTCAATAGCAGAACTTCGAGTATCCTCTGTGGAAGAGAAAAGCAGCGATATCATAGCGGAAGCAGCGCGAGGTTGTCGAAATAGATCATTGAGTTGCTCCGGTTTGAACTCGGTCATTCGATCGACAACATCCGTGATTGACTTGGATAACAATTCGAATCGGCCGTTGAAGTGCTTGATTTCAACGGGCTTATTTTCGAAGCCCGTCTTCCAAAGACATTCTTCGAGGCCAATGAGACTCCTTCCTGCGATTAATAAGTGCGTTGCGAG
Source organism: Paraphaeosphaeria sporulosa (assembly GCF_001642045.1). Lineage (NCBI taxonomy): Eukaryota > Fungi > Ascomycota > Dothideomycetes > Pleosporales > Didymosphaeriaceae > Paraphaeosphaeria > Paraphaeosphaeria sporulosa. Next base: position 2,014,932 of record NW_017253365.1, read on the forward strand.
ATCGATGTTTTGGGCGTCAATAGCTTTGAGGACGGCAGTCCACAAGGGCGTGGAAGGAGGAGTCTCCTTTGGCGAGGGCTTGTTCGCGGCGATCAGTTGTTTTTCGATGTGCAGAGATGTCGCTTCGAGAGTGAAGGCATGTTGGATAGTGGACAAAAGCAGTCGTCGGTCCTCTTGATGCTCGAGACGCTTGAGACTGCCCACGATGAGCTCGATATGGTTCGACAGTATCTCGAGCATGCTGTTCACCGTAGGCTGCCCAACAAAGTTGGCCTCGGTTTTGCCCTCGCACATCTTGCGGAAAGCATAGTCCAAGACGCGCAGACCTTCCTCGAAGCAGAAACTACGCCCGGCACGCGAGTATTTGTCCGATTGGAGCTGACCAAACAATGCATTCGCAAAGGCACGGACAGCTGGAGGAAGGTTCGTTGGCTTGATGGAGGTTAGAAAGGGGGTGATCCAACTAACGGCGGTGTTCAGATTGGCCATGTCGTCCTCATTATCCTCAGTTGCGGCCAGTAACATCTGCTTGAGGATAGGGCTATTGAAGACCTGTTCAACGACAGTAGCCGTGGAAGTCGTAATGTCATTTATAGCATCCCAGAAGTCTGCGGGAGAAACCTCTAAGATGGTCCTCATGGTCTCAATCAGATCAAGAAACCCTGCGGATTCAAGATGCAAGTGGTCTAGCAGCAGACGATAAAAGTTGCCCTCTAGGTCACGGATTGAGCTGGTAATGAGGTCCTTGCCCAATTTATTGACAATGAGCCTCACCCCAGCCCAGTAGTCAGGAAGCAAGGCACGATCAAGGTTTGTCATCTGTACCTTCATCATGGCGCTCACCAGATGATCCCTCACTGCCCAGTCGAACTCAGACTGCAGTATGGGCCGCTTGAAAGTGGACCAAGATGCTTGAGCCCATGTCCGCCGGTTCTTGTTCCGACTAAAGAGAAATCGGGTCATTGCAGGCACAATTGTCTGGAGCTTAAGACGCTTTTTGGACTGCACGAGCTCGAACGGCGCATCGAAATGCTGCTGCAGGAGCTCTTCATTCCTAATCATGGCGTCGCAGCTCAAGGCCTCAAAGATAGCGTACGTAGCCTCGGTAGGCAAGATACGCACTCCACGTTTCTGGGGCTCAGCGTTACGGAGCACTTCGTGTGCCTCGTCCAGCCCTCGCTGTATACGACCCAAAGACTGAGTGTCGACTGTTTGCAAGAAGACATGGACATGCTCTTCATCAAATTGCCTGATCTCGTCAGCCAAAGCCTGCGTCCGCCGTCACGATGGCACATACTCGAAGAGGTTCTGTCGCCACTGCGCCCGAGCCTGATGGTATACGCGCACGCAGACATCGCAGGACGTCATAAGTGCGTTCAGCCGCTCCAACATCCATTCTTTGTGCGGGTCTGCATCCTCTCCATCAAACGCCATTATCTGCAGGGCTCCCAGGGTAAGCCATTTCCGGTCCTCGGCTTCTTGGATCTTCATCTTCCGCTCTTCTACAGCGGCGGGGTCCTGGTCTGCGGCGCCATCGGCTGCGATGTCCTCGGCGAAGTATACGGACCCATCATCGGGCGAAGTACGTGGGCAGAACAGATGCTGTTCCTCGGGAAGCGCTTTAAGCTCGCTGCAAGTAAAAGCGGTCAGCATGGTGATGCTGCAGGTCAGCAGCGTCGTTTGGTCCTTACTTGATGCGCTCCAAAATCTCCGCCATGTTGCCTTCGAACGCGGCCGGTGCTCCCGCCCGCGATAGTTGCTTCCTCCACAATCACGAGCGCATTGGCTGGGTCACAAGGCGGAGACTAGTGAGTGGTTTTGGTGGCCCAGGATGGTAGAGGGTGGGCAAGGGCCTGCAGCTTGGGGGTCGGGTGCAGCGCTCTCGTTTTGCGAAGATAATTGGGCGAATGAGTGGCGGCGAGAATTGGGTTTCCTGGCAGGCAGTAAGTATCTCGTAGGATGGGCCTAAGCGCACGATCTCCGAGGTGAGAGGAGACCAGAGCCGGCGTCGAGTGGGAGAAGTAAGTGGGCGGGCTGAAAGAGCCGTGAGTTGAGTGTGGACCAAGTCAATGAAATAAGCAGAGACCCAACACAAAGGGTCGAAGTCGGCGCCGCGGGCGTGACGCGCAGCAAGCGCGTTCTCGCCGCCGCCGCCGCCAAGCCTATTTAGCACACATTCGCTCAGCCTTGCACCACCTGCGTAGCGCCGTAGCCCATGCCTCACATTCTGCATTCATCACGGTCACAGTTCACAGAACAAGACGTTGGGTATTTAACATGTCATTCCAGACCCGCAAATGCAGGCAAACATTATCTACAACCCCCAGCGAGCATGGGTATCCACACTCTGCCTCAGAGTCACCTTCCTTCCCCAAGCCCTTTCCAGAAGCAGAGATATGTCACAAACCGAACCAAGCAGTGTCAAGATAACACACTGGCGAGGAGCTGAAACCGCCCTGGCGCCCGCGTCCTGCCGTGCCCACTCCAGGCTTTTCAAACCGCTCCATCCTTCTCCACAAATGAATCGAAAGCAACAACGGAACGCAATGCGGTATAAAGAAAACAGACCAAGCGTGCTGTGGTCTGGGTAACGCCGACCCATGGTGTGTAGAGTATCGATAGAACAACAGTAGAAGAATGATTTTTGCATGGGAGCTTAAATCCAAAATCCCAATAGCCGTGATATGTACAAGTCGTCATCAAAAAGAATGTGGTATTATGTAGTAGGCGTGAATGCATCACCGGGGCGGGCTCCGTGGTGGACTCCGTGCGCCGTCCTCGGTGTGGTTTACTGAAGGTACGGGAGGTTGTTCGCTATCCCGCAGGTGCTCCGGTGCCTCCTCTCGTGTGACAGTAGGTCTTCGGAACACGTTCCGTAGCCGGCTGGCGATCTGAGGGCCAGTATTTGGAGCCGCACTCAAACTATTGCGGCTGTGCGCTGACTCCATTCGTGTCAGCATCGCAGCAGACGTAAAGTCATTGCTGGCTTCGAAACTTGGTCGAACACGGTCCATTGACATACGTGCACGATCATAGGATGGGCGCGGTCGATCCATCGAAATGCGATGTTGCGGTATGCCTTCGCCGGATTGGCGGAACGTGTAGTCAGTACTACCGCTGCCATTCTGGCTCCTAGGGTTGTGCGTGGTGGCGGTGGGAGCAACAGAAGGTGGATAGATGGGGCGAACGTCGTCATCACCATCCTGCGCGTTTGCAACCTTGTATTTGGAGACATCCGAGGGCACCTTGGAGATTGCCTTTTCCGGCGGCGGCGGCGGTATAAATGCGTCCGTTTGGTTAAGGTAGTCGAATTTTCCCTGTTTGATTTGTTCGCGGATAATGTCAACATCCAGAGGGAAATAGATCTTTTGAAGCGACTTCACACAGAACCTTGGCAGCAAGCATGCGACCACGGCCAGAAGCAGTACAGCCCAGAACACCAAAGCACCGTAGACCTCGGCACCGCCCTTGTAAAACTGAGCACTGCCCGTGAATGTCGTATATAGACCGGTCCAGAACCATATGAACAAGGTGCTGATGACAACGACGAGGCAGATCAGCCAATCCCAACGGTAGGTGTTGAATAAGACGTAGAAATTGGCCGCGCATACTGCAATGGTCGCTACTATTATGCCCATGCGTTTCAGTTCAGCAATGTCGAGTCCATTTTCGGTAACGAAAGTTCCTGGGGCAAAGACCATGTAGACGAAAAAGAAGGCGATGGCTGATTGATAGATACCGTCAACCATATACATCCTGAGAAGCATTAAATTAGCGCTGCAAAGTTGCAAAGAGGTGGGTTTGGGCTTACCAGAACTTCAATTGCGACCATTCTTTCCTTTCGATACCTCGCACATAAAGCTGAGGAACGGCCAGCGATACACGATCGTTGACGTCTTGGTCTAGAACACCCTGCAGAATGACGGGCAGGGACGTGAAAGCCAGGTTGAACCAGACGATGTAGCTGTAATCGAAGATGTACTGGCTGTCGAAGTTGGTGAAGATCTGGTACCAGAACAGAGAGAAGGTCCAAACAACGTTCTGTTGCACGATCAGTATTATGCAAGACAATGTTGCGTAGACTACTCACCTTATAGAAGAAATTTGCAATGCACTCTGCCAGCCTTCGGTACGACCAGCGTCCATGAACAAGCACCAACCTTGTCAGAAAGCGGAATTGGCCAATAGCATAATCGGAGGACATGACAGCGGCGCGACCTTCGACACCTGCGATACCAACACCGACGTGAGCTTCTTGGATCATGGCGACATCGTTGGCACCATCTCCAATAGCAAGCGTTAGACAGTCCAAGCCAGTCTTGACCATATTGACAACAGCAGCTTTTTGACTTGGGCTAACTCTACAGCACAAGACAGCTCGACACTGCTTGCAAAGCAAGAGGAATTTCCTCTTCAATGCATCATCCAGTGCCAGTTTCAGGCTGTCTCCGTCGACGACAATAGCATGGGTGGCTGGCGGCGGGACATGGTCGGTCTGAGCGGCATCGAGCTCTTCCTGGGACCCGGTCATGCCGAAAAGAGCGAGTTTCTCGTCGAGCCAGGCTTCAGCTGTTGCTATATTTCCGTCTGTAACCTTGAGAACCATCAGATCCATATCGTTGTTGAGCAGATTGCAGGAAAAGCCGATGTTGATGGCAGTTTCCACCTTATCTCCAGTCAAGACCCAGAGCTTGATACCGGCCCTGCCAAGGAGAGAGATAGAATCCGGAACGCCATCCTGCAGCTTGTCTTCGATGGCGGTACCTCCGATAAGCCAAAGATCGGTTTCAATACGACTAGAAACCTCTTCAAGCTTTTCTTCACGGCCGGCAACAGCGTTCGCAGCCAGGTCGTACTCCTTGTTCCATTCCTGGTACTCTTGTTCGGGGATATCTCTTTGGGCGATGCATAGGGTACGGAGACCTTCCCGGGCAAACATTTCCAAGTGTTCTCCAGTAGTTGCACGTAGCTCTCGCTGCTGTCCTGCGATTAGTCGCGAGTATATCATGCTATCCGCTCCCTTGCAGAAGAGTCTTATTTTGCCATCAGGCATCCGAATAATCGCGCTCATCCGCTTTCTCGTTGAGTTAAACTCGAGAGTGTTGAGCACAGTGTATCGACTCTCCACACCAAGCGCGTTGATCACAAGGCGATCGTCTTCCCTACCAACGAAAGTGAAGCCCACGTCGCGGGCTGTTGCCACCAGAGCGGCCTCGTCAGGAGATTGTGCCTTGAACTCGATTCTAGGTGGGTCCCCAGGCGTCTTCTCTGTAACTACAGTATGGCAAAGAGCGAGTGCAAGCATGAAGGCCTCATTGGCCCGCTTCTGTTCATGTCCCGATTCGCCGGCTAGATCTTCAACGAAGTCTGGAGCCACGAATGTAAGGTCATCGTCCCAGAGATATGGATTGTCGTGCATCTTCCTGATATCGGCGATCATGCGAACGCGATCTCGCGCAATCTGCTCACGTGCGCGAGCGCCTTCCGCATCTGTGTCGATTCCTTGCCTTCGTTGCATACCAGCTTGTGCTTCAGTGTATGCTTCTCCATACGGTACACCATTGATAGTACATTTCTTGAATTCCATGACATTTTGTGTCAAGGTGCCAGTCTTGTCCGAAAAGATGTACTCAACTTGGCCAACATCATCGGAGATGTTCCAGCTCTTAGGCGTACAAGGATAGTCGATAGCCGCATAGTACATTTCCACGTCGCTGTAGATGAATACGGCCTGAAGTGTCCGGATGATTTCCAAGGTGATGTACAGAGAGATAGGCACCAAGTTCTGGAAGAGAATAACACCAGCCCAGAAGGCGATGACACCATCAGTAGCGGGATTGTGGCCGTAAGATCCAAACTCGAAGAGAGCATGGGATGTGTCTGGCTTGGCCCAGAACACGCCCAGAACAATACCGGACACAAGGCACATACCAAACAGAATGATGAAGTTGTAGATGACGTTCCAGTTGAGTTCCTTGCTAATGAGAGGACGTTTACTCGGCGTGATACCGGAGTTCAGCATGATCTTCGACTCTTCTCCAGTGAACATAACCACTCCTAAAACCCATTCGGTGTTCCGGAGTTGACATCCACGAAGGAGTAGATTGTTGATCGAGATCGGCTCGGCCATTTCGTAAGGGGCTGCATTAGGGTCCTTTGCATTGTGCTGCATCCAGCGTATAACAGCGGTATAGGAGTAAAGGTTGGAGTGGGGAGCCTCACTCTCAATCCAAAATTCCGATCGCTCGCAATGGCGCGCATGCTTCACATCGCGCGTACAGTGGAGAGCATTGCGAACTTTCAGGTTAGTCTCACCATCCAGATTCTTGGTCTCGACATAGCAGGCTCCGTCATCGGAAGAGGTGGAAATGACCACCACATCTGCCGGGATTTCTTCGTTGTTATATAATCGAACAAAATCCCCAACTTGGACATTCTTCCAATGATCCTTGATAAACCGGGCTTTGTCCGGAACGGTCTTGTAGGGGTCTATAACACTGCCATAGAATTTCCTGGGATGATTGTGTCCTGGCTCGCGAATCTTATCGCCCTCTAAGACGTCCGCGAAAGGCCCTCCATCCGAGTGACGCGGAGACTGTCCCGGCAAGGGCGACGGGACAGGGGTCATCTGGATGTCGCCTTCATCATGAGGGCCGGCGTAGGACATGACGGAAGCACGCCTAGTGTCCACAGAGTGTCGCGACTCTACGTCCTGTTGCGAGGCCCCTTTGCCTTTGCCTGATTTCCCCTTGCTCTTGAACCAGCGGTACGTGAAGACAACGGCTCTTGTGCAAGCCTTCTTGAACTTGCGCCATGCAGAAATAGTATCGCCAGCCGTGTTTACGTTGCTGTAATGGACCAACCGATGAATATCGGCATTATTCAGCTCTGTGTCCAAGACGGTTCTGCGCCAATCTTCAACAGCATCCTTAACGGCAGTAACGGAAAGAATGACGATGAGGGGCGCGGCGTTGAGGGCAGGATTCGAGGCACCGAAGATAGGGAAAATCTATGACACAGGACGAGTTAGCGCAAACGACAAGAAGCTCAAGGGGAGACGTACGCCTAGAATTATGATAAACAAAAAGTACATGTTTGCGATGTTGTGGAATTGAAACCACAAATTCTTGGGTATAAAGCTCAGGGGAGTGTATTTGGCCGTTCGTATCTTGTTCCTCGCAAAGTGTGCGAGAGGGTAGCCATCTTCATCTTTCTCGTGCGCGGGGAGGGGGACGCCGAAATAGACAGTGCGACCACCATCTTGCTCGTCGCTGTCGGCCTCGGAACTGGCCATGTCGCCATTCTCGGGCGATCCGGTTTCTTTGCCCATCGAGTCCCTTTTCTTCTCGCCGTTGGATCCGACCCGCCGGTGCAGGCGCTCTTTCAGCGACATGCGTTTGTTTTCAGCTTTAGCGCCTGTTGCGCGGTGAGTTGCCCATCTTATGCGCTTCGTGGGGTGCGACACCTCGGTAGCTTCCTCCTCTGGTGCCATGTTTGCAGTCGCGCGCGCGGAGGCGGCTCGGGGGTGGAGCTGGGATCGCTGCTGTCCGGCCTCAGCCGGGAAGGCCTCACGATACGATGCACGCCAATTTGTCGTGCTCTACGCGATGACGAGATGACGAGGATAAATTCAGAGCGTGCCCGGCAGGCGAGTTCGCGGTCGGTGAGGTGAGGTGCTGGCTGTAAGTCGCGGCGAGAATAGTTGTGAGGCGGGCGGAACGCGAGCGAGCGACGTTTCTACAGCATGGGACAAAGCGAAGGGCGAGAGACGCGGCGCTGGTGAGGTTGCGAGGGAAGCGACGCAGGCGGCGTCAGTCCGTTCACGGGGGACGGTTTGGGCGGAATGGCGGACGAGCGAGGATTTGCTCTGTCTGATGCTTTCAATGATGCTGACCGAGCACCGGTGGCAGTAGCGGATTCGGCCGGGGCGGCGCCGTTTACAGCGCGTCCCTCGCAGAGGACAAGCCCGGGCGGAAATGGGAAATTAGCGTCGCGTAGGTGCGTCGTGTTCTTTGCCTCTCTCGGTGCCGGAGGGTTCTCGCAGCGAATGCCGAGCAGCTTCACGATAGTAATGGGTCGGAGAGTGCAAAGGGTGCGGGCGTGGGTGCAGGCGCGCTCGGGAATATATTCAGCTACAGAATTTACGACGGGGAGGCGTCTCGGGGGAAGACGCAGCCCAGGGCGCCCCAAGAGCGTCAGCAGCAACGGGCACAGCCCGGCAGCACCTCTCGCAAAGGGTCCGACGCGCTTCATCCCACTGCGACAGCCCTGTAGGCTCGTCCAAACGTGTCCACACCAGGGGGCGCAAGTAGCGATTCGCGAGTAAGCACCGCCCGCCAAACACCGACTGCCCATCCGTCTGGCTGGCAGGAACGCCCTGCTGCGCCGCCTGCACACGGTGGTGTACTCCTGTCTCTACCTACTCCGGCCGTGCACAAAGTCGACGAGCCTGGGCGTGTCACGGTGAGCAATATGCAGTCATATTGCGTGGGCTATAGTTGTCGGACATGTTCTGTAAAGCCCGGATAGTCCGGCCCCTGCTGCTCGGAGGCAGGACGGAGACACGCTAAGGCAGGGATGCACTTTCGACGAGACCTGGCGAAACAGAGAAACATTCTCGCTGTTGCGAACCGCCAGCACGGGCAGGAGACAGCTCGAGGGCGCGTGGTACTGTCGCACGTCGCCGCGGGACTCTGGTGCCGAGTCCTGCCTTCGAAGGTTGAGGGATCGATCGCCTGCAGGTGTGACCGTCATCAACAATGCCATGTTGTCAGCCTCTAGTGCAGTGCTCCGGGGCATTTCGGCCGCAGGGTTCCGCAGCCGTTCGCGCCGAGACGAGACGATTGGCAGTTTGAGATGCGCGATTCTTCAGGGACTGGCGGGCCACGGGCGGGACACTTTTGATCCGGGCGTCGGCCGAGCCTTGCACGTGACGGCGTGCGGGCGGGACGTGTTGCGCGCGTCTCGGCGCTACGCACTCTGTTCGCTGCAACGCGCCAAGCAGCGAGACATCCCAGCACATCGCAGATGCAATGCCTCCCAAAGCGATTGCTCTCCAGAAGAACAAGATCTCGAGCTACTTCTCTTTCTCTACACCGTCGCAGCCCAGCCAGAATGCAGCTTTCGGTACGCATCCCTGCGCAGTGACAAGCTGCCCTGTCCACTAACACACGGCAAGCTTCAAGCCCCGCTGCCCCGTCCACCATCCAGGAAACACCCACAAACGACCCGACGACTACCTTGAACGACGGTGGCTTAGAAGAAGCCGCGCCCTCCTCGCCCTCTTCTCCGCTAGCATCGCGCTCCCCGTCGCCAACGGACCCACGCGGTATCGCAAGCTACGAGGACACCGCAGAGCGCGGCTTACCCAGCCTACCGCAATCGTCCGGCAACTCGACTAATGCTAGCAAGAGAACCTTCTCTAGAGGGAATCCAGTGGTCCTAAATTCCGACTCAGATACTGACTCCTTGACTGATCTAGAGGACCTGTTGGACTACAGGCCCGCTAGATCGAAGGCGGTCACAAGAGCAGCCGCAGTCTGGACAAGAGGAGACCCAGAAGCTCTTGCATTGCCCCAGCCACCCAAAAGAAAGAAAGACGACCATGCTTTCAAACGCTTGGTGCAAGCGGCTAAGAAAAATGCTCAGAGGGAGCAGGAGATCGCACAAGCGCAGGCCGAGCTGGACAAACCTTTGCGCCAGGAATCGCCTCAGCGTGGTCTCAAACTCAGCGAGAACACGGTAGCGGATGTAGTGCATGATGAAGACGACCCCGACAAGGCAAAGAAGCTGTACCTGGCTATGCAGAGAACCAATGCTTTCCAAGTAGACTGTGTCTTCCACTTCTTCAATCAGAGACCAGATGATTTTGAGAAGCCTTTTCCAATCGATAGCATAAACCCGGGAATGATTGACATGTTTCGAGACGAAACTTCCAGGGATCAGGCTTTCACATCTGGCTTTGCAAGACTCCTATTCAGTCGAGAACTGCCAGAAGAGCTCGCAGATTGGATGATCGATGAAGTATGCTTCGGCGCAAGCGAAGCCCTCGGTGAAAAGTATCTCCAAATTCTCAGTGCGAGTCAATTGCAGTTGCGAAAACTACTCGACGTAGCGAGACTGGAGGAGATCTTCAACAACATTGGTGCAGACAGGCAGTATACCACATCAGACTCGGAGGTGGCTCCTTCTTATGGATCGGATCCAGGAGAACGCCGCACTTTTCCTCCGGCGTTGACCAACGTTTGCAAGCTTCTACAGCTTCCAGGTTCACTGTTTCATGTCGATTCAAGAAGACGAGCTCTCAAGATTCTCTTCATTCTCTGCATGGACAACGGGGTGCAGATGGACAACGCTGTGCTACGCACTGTCCAAGATACTATAGAGTCCCTCATATGCCCCATACCCAACACGGGCGAAATCGCCTCCATACTGGAGGATATCATATCCCACTTACTTGTTCGCGTCAGACATCCCATCCTCCAGCGCAACCTCGTCACTGCGCTGCCGACTCGCTATCCTCTTACGGCTTCCTTTCAACGCCATCTCGCCCTCTCATTCTTGCTTCACCCAGCGAAGATCACTCACCCTCTCACCAGCCCTGAGACTCTCAAGTCGATACATGATTACCTCCAAACATCGACCACCTTCCGCGTACAGAAAAACATCGATTACAACGTTCTGGCCGCGCACTTCATGCTCCTCGATATCGCTATTGGCCCAGGCCCACTGACTGTTCCCTTCCAACTAATCACCAGCCCGTCTCAATCGCAAGAATCGCAAGAGCCCATCGAACCGCCAAATCCGACGTCGGACGAAGTCAATGCCTTCAACCGAGAGGTCGATGCGCTTGCACAGCAGATCAGACTGATAGGGAACAGCATTAATGTGGCGGGTGCGATCACGGATTTATCGAGACTGACAGCGAGTGATGCCTGTGACAGGCTGCATATAAGACTAGGCCATGTTGTTCGGATAGGTGGGCGGAAGTCGAGGCATGTCTTTGGTGGGGAGGAAGAGAGTGAAGGTGACAAGGCGACCTTCGCGAAGTTCTTTGCGAGGAAGAAGCTGCAACTACCGAGGACAAGTGAAATGTGAGCTGGAAATGGCGTTAAGACCGAGGTCGCTGACGTACATGACGCTGGCGTAAGAGTAGCTGCTGAGGAGAGTATGGATGCGGCTATGGACAGCGCTTTGAAGCCTGAGCGAAATGGAGACTCTTTGGAGGTCTCAGTCTCCGGTGTGGCCGTACCCGGCGTAGAGACCGTCAAGAGTGAGCAACGTATGTAGATGCAGATCCATTTGGGCTCATATCCCACAGACGTAAAAGTCTTCCTGGCCATCCAGACCAAATCGAGTAGTCACTATAGTATATTCTTGATTGAATTACTTTCTCCCGCGCTAATGTCTCAACTAGCTAAATTTCTACGCCTTCAGCACCGGAAGAATTATGGAAAACCTCAAGTACAACTATAGCTATTAGGTGTGGAAGGGACAGAAAACTTAAACTTTATTATGCACCATTCATCGTTCCTTTTGAGGACGTGTGTGACCCGATATAATCAGTTCGGTGATACAACAGTCAATTTGCTGGCTTCAGGATGCACGTCACATACGGTTAGAAAACACATGCATGCACGCAAGTAGAGAATGCATGCAGCAAGGCAACCTGGGAGGTTTTTAGCATCATATTCAACTTACTGCGGGCACGTTCGTGTGAACTCTTTGCGGGTCCCAATCGAGAGGTAGTTCAAATTCACATATTCGTCTCTCGGACAGACCTTGCCGACTTCAAAGATAAATTTCGACGCCAACCCCGCAAAGAGCCTACAGTAATGAACGAATGGTATGCAAGTACCTTAGCAAGAGCGAAAACTGTAGCCTGATAATCATGTCTCCGAATCCATTTCGCATTCTTTTACCATGCAGAGAGACGAGCTGATTCCGGAACTTACAAGGGCTTTGTTTGCGCGAGGAATTTGTGGCAATAAAAAAGCACTGTTCGAGAGGCTACTAGGTAATACGAATCGCGATTATAGTGTGAGGGACACCTGACACAGAATTGGATTTCTTCAGTTCTTACGCTTTCTGTGGCACTTCATATTTTAGCATCAGAGGAGGGGGATGAAAGCTTAGACGTGGCGCAGACAACGCATGTTTGTTCTTGGGAGTTTATGAGACACTATCAATTATCTGGAAGCATGTGGGGTCGTATACATGGTTGGAGAGGCAACTCAAGCAGAGCTCCACGGTGGGCTCTGCTTACCAGAGGACGGCAAAAGAGTGTTCAAGGAAGGAAACATCTTCCAAACGTCACGAGGAAAGCGTATGAGAAGAATATTCCATATGCCGCAGCATAGAGTAAGTCTGCACGTCGCTGGCAAGAACCTTCAGCAGATGTGCGCCCACACGACTGACCTATCTCTAAGACCGCAAACCCACGTCTCCTCCTACCCACACTGCCTATCTATTGCCGACTATACTGATCACACCCACTATTCCCTGAGACTTACTGTCTACCTTGCGCAGACATTCCTACCCACCTACAGCGTAGAATCTCACTCTACGACGCGCCCACGTCGAGCTCACCGTGGGCCCACACACGCACCCTCGAACCGCCTAGCTCGCGCCGCGGCCCATCCCGCTCCAACGTTACGCACCCCTGTCCCAAACGCCTTTCAAGCACGCGCGTCCAGAGCTCCCTCCCAGCTCGCCCGACATTGCCGACGTGTCGCGGCGCGTCCGGCTCGCTGGCGTGTCTCAGGGGGATCGCCACGAACTCATCTCGCGTTCCTGGAGCGCGCAGCGACGAGCCAGGTGCCCGTTGCGTTGTTTGATGAGGTTGGGATGGCACGCGAGGTTCGCCAAGTCGAGCCGTGCGGGAATGCAATTTCGTCCGTGATGATAAGGCAGCGCGCAGCCGGCCACCCAGCCCATGTCACCCAGACCAGACCGGGCCAGGTGAGATGAAGATGAGATGAGGCTGGCCCGCGGGGTTATTTTAGGAAGCGTCAGCTGACACGGCAGCAGATATGCGTCGCGTGTTCCTGCCCGTCCTGTCCTGCCCAGCAGAGTCCGTGGGCGTGCGAATTGCACGCGGTTCTCGAGACCCGGGGCTCGCGCAAACGATTCCCGATGCCAGCACCTGCACAAGCGGGGTCGTGGAACTGTGCTGGCCTGACCGGAGCGTGCCTCACTGGTCACGTTCACAATTAATGTGGGGAGATGCAGGAGGTGCAGATTCGATGCAGGACACGAGTCGTGCGGTTTGCGGCTTGCCGGTATCGGGTAGGAGTTGGGGGCCGAGACACGAGGGTGTAAAAACGAAGCGGATTTGCGAGGAAACATTGCAGAATTCATTAGGGTGCCTTTACAGACGCTCCATTGAGACATCAGAAGTGGCATTCGCGATTGTTGTGATGCTGTCCTTGAATATTCATTGCACATGATGGCGGATTGATCTATGAGAAGAGCGCTAATGCAGAAACTCAATGTATGAACAAAGAAAGGATATACAGTCCCTCAGCGCTGCTGAAGTTGCCATTACCGCCACGCAATAATGTCTGAAGATGGTTGGGAAAGTAAGAGACGTTCAGATAGTCGATATGGTCACGAGCTGTCCAGCCATCTCTTGCAAAACCCATCTGGACACTTCCTCTACACATTGCCACCCCTCCATGTATTTTTTCGTACCCCTACTACAATCCACCAAGACCGTTCTTCTCGTCAATGTGCCTGTAGCGCTCCTGTTCCGACCTGTACTGGAGGACCATCGCGACACACAATACGAGAAGCGCATCGACACCGACGATACCGAATGCAGCAGTGAAGATCAGGTCGAGGTATCTGTTGGCGAACGATGAGAATGGCCCGATGCAGCCACCCTTTTGCGCAGCAACGAGCGAGTTGATGCAGGTACCATCCTGGACAAACGGAGGTGCAGTCGAGTTAAAGTATCCGCAGCAATCAAACTAGGTTCATGTCAGCACCGTCTTTGGGATAGCACCCGCTCTGGATCCTATGGAGTGGAACAAAGCTGCGGCACAACACTTGTGCCGTTCTCGGACATCGAAAATGCTTAGCGTTTGGATACCACGAACCTTCTGTTGCAGCAGACTCTGGATGAGAGGCGCCTCGCGCTGCCAGAGCTCGCCGAGGTGGGCACGAGTTTGCAGAGTGTCTACCCACACTGCGAGACCGAGTCCAAGGGTAAAAGTGGCGCAGATGACGACCAGCCAGCCTTGCGTACGTAGCCAGCCTCGATTGGCCGGGAGAAACAGCGCAGGTAGGGACAGCAGGAATGTGACGAAGATAAAGACAGCGTTTACGACGCCGCCTGCAAAATTGTTAGTCCATTGCCTCGACCGCCTGTGGCTGCGTGTGCAACTTGATGGAACATCAATATCGTCGCGGTCTGTCCGACCCAGCACAGGCGCCGCCACAGTTGCGCCATGTATTGATCGTACCTGTCAGTGGACATTGGCCGAGGAGCAGATTTTCGGTGACGTTGTCCACCCTGGGAGACTCTCGCATCCGCTGTTCGGACATCAAGGAGAAGCCTAGCAGCAGTCCTCCGCATCCAGCAAAGACGAAGTCCAGCCCCACAAAGATCATCATCAGCTTGGTGGGCATGGCGGCGGATAATCGTCCTACGGGACGGTCGCAGTCGGTCTAAGGGTGTCACTCAGTTGGAGATTGGCAGAGGCCTGCTGCACTTGAGTGTATGAATGAATGGAAGTCGATGCAGAGCCGTCCGGCGAGCTCGCGAACGACGATGGTTGGAATTGAAAATTAGGTACAGAGAAACGAAGTAAAGAGAGGAAAACAACGGGAAGGCGAGTGGAGGAGCATGGGGGATAGTATCTAGCGGTCAGTAGCATTAAGAGGCTCTGGCGGGCGCGTCGCAAGTGGGCGAGGTTGAGGCTTGATTGGTTTCAGCAGTGTAGCAGGCGGTGCGCGGGCGAATCAGCGTGCCAGAACGCAGTGTGGCTCGACGTTTTGCGAAGGCGTCGTACGACCTGAGCAGCACAGATGCAGCGTCTGTATCGACAAGAGACACTGCTGGCGGACGACACGCAGCGTCGGTGTTCGCGGGCGTGCTACGACGCGTCGCCGGCGTGGTGTTGATGCACGTTCGCAGTATTGCGGTGAAGGTTGGTGGCGCCTGCAGCGTCTGGACCGAGGCCAGCCGAAGACGGAAGGCGGTAAGGATGCAACTGCCCCGACGCCTTGGGGTGCACATGAGCGCCGCCTGGCCGCCGTCGAGGCTGCTTCGGCGCCGGCATACACAAGCTGAGGTCAGCAGCTAGCGGCCAGACTAGGAGACGCTAGATACAAGAGCAGCGCTGCCATAAGTGGGCCGCCGGCGTGCTGACTGGCTGCTGCAGTCGCGCTAGGCGGACCAAGAGGCACACCCTGGCCACCCGGCTGGGGAAAGCGCGCTGGGCGTGCCTGCTTAGAGAGGCACTGACAGTTGCCTGATTGAGCGCGCGACATGTCGAAGAGTGAACGGGGGTGAATTGCACGCTCAAGAGCGCAGCGGCGGCAGCGGGAAAAAGAAGAGCGCAGCGGCCCCTTGAGCGGCGCACTGAGAGCGACCACGTGCCCGCCAACCCGCCCGCGCGCAGCGACGCCCGCGCGATCAGCGACTCAGTCGGCAGGGTGAGGTCCCCAAGCGCAGCCAACCGTGTCCCGCCCCCAGTCGTCGGGAGCCGTCAAAATAATACGTGCTGCCGCCCGTTTCACTTTCCCCAATCTCTCCGTCGCTTTCCCTCTCTGAGACACTCCCACTGCCCAGTGCCCGCCCGCGAGCCTCTCCCAGCGCGCTGTGTCCATCGCTGCCATTCACGGCGGGCTCCTCTTTAAGCCCGTTCGGCCCAGCCTCCGCAACGGCGCCCCAGGCCTGCGCTCCCTCTCACCCCAACCAGGCCCAAACGGTAGCCACCCGATTGAACCGAGTCTTGCTCTGCACGCACAGGTACGTACCGCCCCAGCCTCTCCCTGCCGCCGCACTATCAGCTGCCCGCCAACCATGGGCCGCGCTGCCTCCGCCGGCCGCTGTGCGACCGAAGCGCCCCTCTGGCTGCCCTTTCCTTGCATTCCTGCCCGCCCGCCCACCACAAAGGGTTCAGTCAGCGCAGCCCCCGAACCACTGATCTTTTTCATTCCAAGCGCGCCTGCTTTTCCTCTTTCAACCGCCCCGATTCTTTTTGGCCTAACCCCTCCCACAGCGCCTGTAACGACCACTCCACGCCGGAAGGGCCAAACAGGAAATCCCCACAAAAGCACCTCGCCCGCAAAAGCAGTTAGGTCAAACACGCGCAACCAATACAATCCACCACAACACCATGGCCTCTGAGATCACCGACCACGACCAGAACGCGTCGCCCAGCGTCCACGACGACCTCACCAACAACGGCGCGCTCGTGCAGGGCGATGCAAACCGTGGCACCAAGCGCCCGCGCCCGGCTCAGGACGACGACGATGACGACGACGACAAGCCCGGTCGCGAGCGCCGCAAGATCGAGATCAAGTTCATCCAGGACAAGTCGAGGAGGCACATCACCTTCTCCAAGCGCAAGGCCGGAATCATGAAGAAGGTGCGTCGACGTTCGCGCTGCCTGCACGCCTGCTAGCAGCATCCCCGTCTTAACGCGCACCCTGTTTACCCGCGTCGCATGAGAAACAACCCTCGCGCAGCGCTCCTCGCTAACTCGATCTATTATGTGCAGGCCTACGAACTATCAGTCCTCACCGGCACCCAGGTGTTGCTGCTCGTCGTCTCTGAGACGGGTCTCGTGTACACATTCACAACGCCCAAGCTGCAGCCGCTTGTCACGAAACCCGAGGGCAAGAACCTCATCCAGGTGCGCAAGTCGCGTCCCGTCGCCTTCGCATTGTAAACTAACGCGTCGCAGGCCTGTTTGAACGCGCCAGAGCCCTCGACCGACAACTCAAACGGCGTCGACGACGGCCCAGTCGACTCTCCCGAAGACAGCCACGCCCAGGTCCCCGCTGGCCAGCCCCGTGGAATGGCGCCCAGCGGCGGCATGCCCGCGGCGTACATGACCCCCGAAGCCGCCCTGCACTACCAGCAATACCTCCAGCAACAGCAGCCGTCAACGCAGTACCCGGGAATGCCCCAAGGCGGTATGCCCCGCCACCCTGCACAGCACTACCCGCAGGACCAGAAGCTGAGCTGAATTTGATACATCCGCTTCTGTCTTCACTTGGAGCAGACAGCACCGGCGGCGCATCTCGGATATGGATACCCCTACTAATGGCGAAAATAATCAAAACTGCGGCTCGGCCGGTATTCTGGTCTAGCCCGCAATGGTCTGCATATGTAGGAACTGATGGAGGTATATGATGAGGGCAATGTTGGGCGCTTGGGCTGTAGCGTTAGGTTTATGGATGCTGTACGGCTTTACGTGGATATGGCGAGGAGTTTTCCTACTATCACCTACTGGACCTGTTCAGTAACTTGTCTGTCACCCGCTTTCCTACAACATCGATATCTCTGCAGCTTGTTTCACGATATCTTATGTACTTTCGAGTCCCCTCACAGCATCACCAATCGTACAAAACTCGTAATCATGCTCTTGATCGCTTCGCGGGTTTGGTTGTGTTGCACAAGTTTGCATGGCCGCGCAGCAATAGAGTGGCTTCGCCGCATTGCCGCAGGGTCATACTCCCGGTCGATCGCTTCTCTATTCGTGGTTGAGCATCGTCTAGGTTTCCCTGCGCTGCAGTGCGTGTACATGTGGGGCGAAATGTACACGTTCTGAATCCGGAGACCGCATCGCCGCATCGGGAAGACTATGCTGTGCTACACAACACGATGCTTACACACAGAAAGGCCAAGCTCAAAGTAGCTACTCTTGTCCCCGTTCAAGCGGCCTGCATACAGATTCCATCGCATCGCCGCGGGGCGCAGCATCTTGTGGTGGCAGTCAGGAACAGGCAGTCGCGCAGAGATCTCTCCCGCCCACGCCGCCAACACCGCTGATGCATGTACACGACATTGCGGTCTTGACCAGTGTCACACTCAGACGAGGCGTGATCGCAATTCCATACACGAGCTAACGCAAGCAGACTTGTTTTCGTGCCAAGTAGGAAGTATGCCGTCAGAATGATCTGTTGGGAAGGCGCGAAGTAGCGCATAAAAAGCAACTTGTGGTTCGTGACACGTTCCTGATACCACGTTGATCAGGCACCGAGGCAGCAGCTGGCAGAAGGAGCTGATGTAACATGGTACAGGACTCGATGAGGTTCGGATCTCGGCTGAATCTTACAGTGCACCGTTACTGTGTGCGGCGGGTGCAATGGAAACACCCAAGCTACGGCTTCGTTGGGCCTGTGTTGTGGTCAGAATGTTTCCTGCTTCTGATAGGAAAAAGTGAGGCTGGACACGTGATTTCTTCCTCTGCTTCGGGTGCAGTCTGGACAATCTCAGGCGATGTACTCAGTGGCCTATAAAGAGGAACATCGATCGGGTATGGCCTACCGGTGTCAAGAGCACCTGCACCAATACCCAGTATACTTCTATGCGTTTGCACATCACGATCACAGATCGCTCCAAGTGCATCAGATGGTGTGTGAGCTCGCGGCCAGTTCCATGACATTATCTGTTAGACAGGCTATCCATCTGCTACCTTCATCATTACCCATCAACTTCCGTTGCGCTCATGCTATGCAACTCATCCCGCGAGACCCGCTACGATGACGGAAGCGATTTCATTGCCGGTTGCACAACATCTGCAGGAGTTTTACAAGAAACGTTGCGAAGGTGATACGCCTTCCAGAAGAAGAGTGCGCGGGCCGCTCTCTTATATGCGCGGTTACCTGCCGACGCCACAGCTGATCTCAGACGCAATCTAGTGCATAGTGCGTTGTTGCTTTCTGAAAGTCGCAGCATCAGGTATCGAAGAAGCTCGGAGACCATCTCTTAGATAGCAATCGGATCAAGACGTCTCGCCTGGACTCAGATACCGCTTCCGGTAGGTTTCTAGCCGCGCGCCAGAAGATAGGCGTACGCGTTGGCAGCGGGAGAGAAGATTAGCTTACATCTCTAGCTCGTGTTCCTGCGGATCCGCAGCTGGACGACCCGCGCAGATACATCAGAAGATACACTTATCGAGAGATTTGCTGTGGCCCGAATGTGCAAGATGATCATTCGGGGCGACCAGCTGTTGTGCAACCCCAAAAAAATCACGAGCTAACGCAGTGTCTTTGCATGCGCGGGCGCGGTTCCGCTTCCAATGGCACCCTGCTCTCTGCGCCGGCACGCATGTAATGCTCACCTGGTGACGGCTGCAGATTGGGTCAGAACGTCGATGATAGGCGCTCGGGGGGCATTTGCAGCCGCTTCCGCGGCCTGCCCAGTATCTTGGAATACGAGTAATTATCGTATGCACGATTTGCCGGCTCGAGTGTCACCAACATGAAAGCACGCGGCGCGTCGTGCCCGGACGACAAAGGAAGCGGGCTTGAGACATACAGACGCTGTGCCGCCGTTGTCTGTCAATGTCACTTCCTGTCAGGACAAGTCGAGATACCTGGTCAATCATTGACAATCAAAGATAGCATTCCCAAGTGCTATCATGATGTACTATAGGGTAGGGTCCGCACTCCTTGCTCGAGCCTAAGCGTGCCAATCGCTCCGCCCTATTGGAACCAAAACAAATGGACGCCGTCTCTTTCTCCGCACGCCTCACCCACGCGCTTGACGAACGCCCATCCTAAGCGTTCGTCTCTGCGTCCGATTGCTTGATCCAGCTAGTGGACCGACGTGTCCGTGGTGTTTACTCGTCCGAGGACGACTGCCCGCATAGTCAGGATTGGGTCTCTACACGGGCTCGGTCCCGCGTCGGCACTCGTGGCAGTGGATGGCAAGCCTGGTTGGTGGTGAGGAGCACGTTGCGGTCGTGCTTCCCCGGCGTGAAGTCTGCGCTTGCGTTTGCACATCGTATGATTGGCGCCTTCCCATTCGTCGTCGTGCCTTATCTGCGCTCTTTCCCTGCCTTCACCATCCTAGACGATTACGTCCGATGGTGTAAATATCGCCATCTTCGCCCCTCCTCGCGCGGCATACCCTCTGGCTTTGTCTCTTTTCATTGTTCGTAGGCTGCGCTTGCTTGTGCTCACCCCTACAAGCTTCCCCAGCATAAGCGACGGGATCCTTCGCATATTTACCCAGGATACGACCCAACGCGGCAACGTCCGCACGAGCAGCTCCTCCGTCTCGAGTCTCGCCGTGGAAGTCGGGAGCACATCAAGATGGGCGATTCCGACCATGAGAAGGCACTCGCGCCACAACAGTCAGTTGACATGACCAAAGGAGATGCTTCGAGTATCGATGAAGATGCCCTCAAGCTGGCAGAGATGGGCTACACACAAGACATGAAGCGAAACTTTAGCGTGCTGTCGGTCCTTGCCGTTGGCTTCTCACTTACGAATACCTGGTTCGGAATCTCCGCGGCTCTCGTCACCGGAATCAACTCAGGAGGACCGCTTCTCGTCATCTATGGTGTCATCATCATTTTCGTGGTGTCGATATCCGTCGGCGTTACTCTGAGCGAGCTGGCTAGTGCCATGCCCAACGCGGGCGGGCAGTACTTTTGGGCAAACGAATTGGCGCCGAAGAGATATGCAAACCTCGCGAGCTACCTCACGGGATGGTTTGCTTGGGCGGGTGCAATGTTCACCAGCGCGAGCGTGGCTTTGGCCGCTGGTAGTGCGATAGTTGGGTCGTACCAGCTCACCCATCCAGATCTGTGAGTCGATGTGTTCCTGGTCCCCAGCTTAGGTATCATTCTTGGTATGACTGAGCGCGCCGTATCAAGACTGGACCACTACTGAGCACAGCATAAGAGTAACGCAGCTGACTGCCGCACAGTGTCATCGATAGGTGGATGGTGTTCGTTGCATACCAACTCGTCAACATTTTCTGTTTCTTCTTCAACTGCTACGGCAAGACACTCCCCAGAGTCGCCAAAGTGGCCCTTTATACCACCTTAGTATCTTGGTTCATCACCATGGTCACCGTCCCGGCAATCGCGCCGACCCACCAGCACGCAAAGTTCGTCTTTGCCACCTTCATTAACAATACTGGATGGCAAGAAGGCGGGATCGCGTTCATTGTCGGCATGGTAAACGTAAATTGGGGCTTTGCTTGTCTCGACTGCGCTACCCACCTTGCCGAGGAAGTCCACCGACCTGAAAAGATGGTGCCTATTGCCATCATGGGAACCGTCGGAATTGGTTTCGTCACTGGCTGGTTTTGGAGCGTGGCAATGTTCTTCTCCATTGTCGGCGATTTCCAGGAGATTGTTGCCACTTCGACCGGGGTGCCGATTCTTGAACTATTTTACCGAGCGATAGGAAACAAGGGCGGCGCAATATGTCTCGAGGCTATGATCATAGCCACAGCTTTCGGATGCCTGATCGCCTGCCATACATGGCAGAGCAGGCTGTGCTGGAGTTTTGCAAGGGACAGGGGCATTCCGGGCCACCGATGGCTCGGCAAAGTGCATCAGGGCTTAGACGTACCCGTTTATGCGCATTTCGTGTCCTGTGTTATTGTGGCCATCATCGGCTGTCTTTACCTTGCTTCTCTGACGGCTTTCAACTCGTAAGTTCTTCCAATTTTCGGGACGGCGGACACTCACACAAGCACAGGATGATTACTGCCTGCATCGTTCTTCTCTACATCTCGTACGCGATTCCTGTGGTCTGCTTACTTGCACGCGGTCGCTCAACAATCAAGCACGGCCCGTTCTGGCTCGGTCCCTTCGGAATGTTCTCCAACTTTGTACTTCTTGCCTGGACTCTCTTCACACTCATCATGTACTCCTTCCCTTACGTCCAGCCTGTGGAGGCAGGTACGATGAACTATGTCAGTGCAGTGTACGCCGTGGTAGTCATCATCATTGCAGTGGACTGGTTCGTTCGAGGTCGGAAGAGTTTCAGGGGTGCGGGCGAAAGAAAAAACGATGTCGACCACGTCGTGGAAGTCGTCAGTGGAAGGCGAGTGAGTTCGGCGAGCTAGTGTGCGACCTGCTAATGGTCTGAGAATGGCTACATATGGTATATAGTGAGCAGTTGGCTGATCCGATTTCGCTATCAGTAGTGTGTGTATGCATATATACATCAGTATAAAAGTACCCCTGATCAGGCCCCGTTCTACTGCTTAGCGACGGACAAATTAGTGGAGATCGATCCACGTGGCGTTGTTCTCCGTTCTCCCTACCCGTCATACAATGCTTTTCAAGGCGTCTAACATGGTGTTCCGCATCGAGCAACCCTAGGCTGGGTTCTTCCGTCTTGGTGTCTTAGAAACACGACCCAGCGTTTTAACCCCGCGGATGCCTCGGTCGCCTGTTCGGAGCCTATGACACCATCGCCTAAGAAGCATCCAGCAGGTCGCTGCCCGCTTCGCCCTTGGCAACATTGGCATTGCAAGGAAAATCTAATCTGATTGATTAGATCTATCTTATCACGGCTGTACTTCGCCTTTCGGGCCTCCTACAACGAATCATGATCGCCTGTGGAAGGCATACCCACTGTCTCGTCGTCCACGCCAAGAGGGACAAGATGCACAACGACGTGATGGCATACCAGCAAAGAGGCTTAGCTATACGACGCCGATGGCGGAAGCGCAAGGAGAAAACTTTGCGCATGCGAGTGACACGAGTATAAGGTGGCAATCTCTCCCTAGAAGCATACAACTATTAAGACGAGAAAACTCGGGTTTGTTCGCAGCAATGGCATCATCGAATCTCAGGCCCACGCTCAGCGAGCTCGGGGCAAAGGTTAAAGAGCTATCGGAGACGCTGGAGCGGCTGCTCAAGGAGAGCGAGGTCGAGGCGCCGACATTGGCGTCGGACAGCCCTGTCAATATCTCGAAGTTTACGCCTGAGATCTTTACGACGAAGCAGAAGCTGCAGGATGCGATGAATGATCTTTCCATTATCTCGCAGGGGCCGAGCGAGAGTGTGTTCAACTATGCGCACAATGTAAGTTGCTGGTATATTACTCTGGGCGGTGCTCAGTCGAGGCTATTCGCTATGGCGGTTGTGAGATAGGACACCGTGTTGTACACTTGAGCGCAACTTGATTCAAGAGTTTGGTAGTACCTCTACCTAGACAGACACTGACCTGCACAGGCTGTCCCCGACATGGCCGCCTTGAACATCCTAAACCGCTTCAACTTCTGGGAGGCCGTTCCCCTCGACGGCTCGGCTTCAGTCCAATCCATAGCTCAGCAAGTCAACCTCCCCGAAGAAGCAGTCCAGCGCGTAATAGAACACGCCACCACAATCCGCTACTTTGCCTATGCCGACCCGGCTCATCCCTCTACATCCCCCATCCAGCACACCTCCCGCTCCGCTGCTCTCGCCCGCCTTCCTGGCCTCCGCGCGCTGGTTAGCGGCTGCATCGAGAATGTCGGGCCGTCAATGCTGGTCATGCCGGAGGCGCTGGAGAAGTTTTCTCTTGGGAAGAAGGACCTACCGACTGATGTCAGCGAAACGGCATTCAAGCTGGCGCACAGTGGGGGCGAAGTGTTCGGTGACTACAAGAACAGCTGGGAGTTGCTGGAGAACGATGGCGTTGGGGAGAAGAAAGGGTGGAGACAGCGGACGTTCATCGAGTGGATGGCGTACCTAAAGGACATCTTCGGGACCGTCGATTTGTTGCTCGGTGCCACGGATTGGGAGAAGGAAGGGAGCGCGCATGTCGTGGATGTAAGTCTCTCTTCGCAAAGCCCTGTTTCTCTCTCTCTCTCTCTCTCTCTCTCTGATAGTACACTTACCCCCCTAGATCGGCGGCTCCGGCGGCCACGACGCCTTCGCCCTTGCATCCGCCCACCCCTCCCTCACCATCACCGTCCAGGACCTCCACGAATGCGGCCCCATCTTCACCTCCCAAGTCCCCGCGACCCTCGCTTCCCGCGTCACCTTCCGTGAGCACAACTTCTTCAACCCGCAGCCCGTGTCCGCCGACATCTACCTCCTCAAGATGATTCTGCACGACTGGCCCGACGCGCAGGCCATCAAGATCGTGCAGCAGCTGCGGCCTGCGCTGCGTCCGGGCGCGAAGATCTTGTTCATGGATTACATGGGCAAGCAGGGCGAGATTGATCCGGGGCTGCCGAGGAGCATTACGCAGTTTGGGACGAGCACAGATTTGAGGATGATGGCGTTGTTTAATGCGAGGGAGAGGAGCTTGGAGGCGTGGAAGGGGATTGTGGAGAGGGCGGACGAGAGGTTTGAGATTGTGCGGGTGGATGCGAATCCGTTGACGTACATGGTGGTTATGGAGGTGGTTTGGAGAGGGGAGTAATTGTGCTTGAGAAAAATAGCTATCTCATGATGTGTTAGGGTGCTTGCACTGTATGAATGAAGTCCTCCGCGTGTCTCAAGAGTATTCGTCTGAGATGAGTCGAGGGGATAGAGCGGGATGTCACTTGGACGTAGTGCACCATGAGATCGAGCTCTTTTGGAACATGTGGATACATATTTTCCGACTGAGGAGCATGACTACGTAGTCTGTTGACTTTCACTCTTCGAAGCTGGATCGAAGATATTCCAACTATGCCTGGAAGCAACGAGTACGTCAATATGCCCGAAAAGATTCAGGTTCGCAAAGGAGCAGTGTCCGAGTTCCTTCCCGCGTCACCCCGTGCATCTGATGACTCCCTTGTTATACCCCGAGATCTCAATCTGAGGAAGATCCTACAATTGCGAGACCTGGAACGTCGCCTGCCAGTTTGGCTGTGCAATGGATGTTTCATGCTCTCTTTTTCCAAAGCGGCGGAGCTGATTTCTCCGAAGCTCTCGAACTATGTCTTCACTAGTGTTTACCGTCCACAAGGGATGACTTCTGTTGTTCTGTTGTCATATCGAGGCTGTGGCTTAGGTGTGGGACTATTGGACTACCACTCACCATCCCAAGACCAGGCTGGACCGAGATGATCCGTACGATCATCCAATCGCGGAAGCAAATTTTTTCTAGCTGTCTCCATCTTCAGGCAAGAATGTATTCATATCGGGCAAATCCCAGCTGCAGTGACGACGCATGCATCGAACATCATGAATACGAGTGAAACGTACTCCACCGCCTCCAAGATTGATGCAGTATAGAAAAAGTTCCTTGAAGTCCGTTTCGTCAACCAAGACTCGGAAGATCCCACCGTAGCTGCAGGAATCCTCCGAACTCAAGCAGATGCATTCGAGAAGCAAGATTCCCAAAGACGCTTCACAGGAACGAAGCGCTACACGGATGTACTTCATTCGCGTTAGCATATCGGACAGAGAAAGGCGTCCTATATTCCCAAACGAGACACTTCCGAAATCTGTTCGAAAAGGGTGCATGATCTGGTTGCTGCACTCATGGAGAAGTGCACAAACTCCACCCTAGGTGCAGGTATGAAATAGTGGAGACTCTGCTCAGTAACTTTCGGAAGAACCATTGAAAATCTGGACATGTGCCTGCAATGATTAATTCAGCTGATTGACATGTATTAAGGATGCTCATATCGCTGTCACCGCCAGCCGCTATATCCATGCCCAGTTTGTCAAGAAGTTTGAGCTGTTGGGTTCGGACTCTATTATTTCGCCACGCCTCTGTATGTACAGTCTGCCATAGAGAAAGCAATTTCAAATCTGGCATGCCGGTGAAAGCCTTTCCGCGCAGGTCCCGACACTTGCCCTGGATTAGGAAGTCGCGGACTACGTCGTTGAAGAAATACTTAATGCCGGACTACGGATATTATACATGAGGGGGACTGCACCAAAGGGCTTGCTGTAGTCTGAAATATCATAGATTGTGTTGCCCCCAGAGCTCCGGTCCAACGCTCGCTACAAAACAGTGTCTCGGCATCGATGGTACTCGTATCGATATAGATACCCAATTCGCCTTTGAGCTAGGTCTGATAGTGTCGTGAAACCCTTTCCATCCAATTTGAGGTCCAGGCACCGGAAGTATTGCATGCTGGAAGGCCGGGAAAGCTTGTGATTGAGCTCTCTGCACGTCGCCCGAAGGCTGCCATGCGTACGCTGTTGTACATTTCGCTCGAAAAAGGGGTGAGTACATTCGATGTGCTCCACACTGTTCTGTAACAGCTCAGTGGGGAAACCCCGGTAGAGTAGCTTCCATGTTGATGGGTGTCTCGCGAGCTTGTCCATGCCAGCATGAACGACCTGCAAGACAGCACAATGCTTAACTTACCTACGGTGTAGGTCGCAAGCTGACGATGGTCTCAAGGTGTCGCGCAAGAAAGAGGGACAGAAGATGTTTTTGCAGTGCGAAAGCGCGCAAAGGCTCTTTTCCAGTCTGGGCGTGACGTTGGTCGGATCTAGGTGAAGGCGAGCACAAGTGAGCAGGAGCCATCCACCAGAACTCGACACTGCAAACGCACCTCTCACACAACTTAGTCTAGTCTCTAGATTGCAAAAGATTGATTCGCTCAGGAAAGCCTAACGCCGTGGAGCTAGACCATACAACAAAGCACAACCGACCCGCACACAGGCCGACCATGCTAACTGATATATACAAAGTAAACAAACAACCTATCTAGGTCGCAGCGCCAATGAGACCCCGTTCTCCATTCGCAAGACGAGCACGGTCTATATATCGTCGCCAGCACTACCAGCTTCACATCCCGTTGCAATTAGTACGGGATGCCCTCGTACTCGCCATACCCGAGCGCCAGGTTCATGTTCTGCAGGCACTGCGTCGCCGCGCCCTTGAGGAGGTTGTCGATGGTAGCGTTGACGACGACGCGCTTGCCGGAGCTGTGGACAGCGAAGCCGCCGATTTCGACGCCGTGTTTGCCGGAGATGTTGCGGACGAGAGGGGACTCGCCGACGACCTTGACGAGCTTCTCGCCGGCGTAGCGGTCCTGGTAGATGTTGCGGATGTCCCGGGAGGTCATGGTCCGGTTGAGAGGGATAGAGATGGTGTGCTAGACGGCGTGAGTATGGCGTTGGTGCGTGGTAAGTGCGTGGAGGAAGACTTACGTGAATACCCTGGAACCAAACGGCAACGTGCGGGATGAATGCGACCTCTTTGCCCAATTGGGCCGAAATCTCCTTCTCGTGAATGTGGTCCGTCAAGCTGTAAGGAATAAGGTTATTCTCTAGGTTCTTGACGTCGTTCTTGGGGCTGGGCTTAGTTCCTGCTCCTGAGTAGCCTGAAACACCGAAAACGGTAGGCTGACCGCCAATGAACTCGAGTAGAGGAGCAATACCAAGCTGGGCAGCGGTGGCGTAGCAGCCAGGGTTGGCTATCCGGTTAGAGTCGGAGATCTTGCGGCGGTCGACAAGCTCAGGAAGACCGTACGACCACGAAGAGTCGAAGCGGTAGTCGGCGCTCAAATCAATAATGACCGCATCCTCTTTTCCGGACTCATTGATAGCATCAACAAAGGGCTTGCACACTCCGTTGGGCAGCGCCATGACCCAGCAATCGATCTCGCCCTTCTCAGCCATCTTCTTAACGTCCTCGGGAGAAAGGTTCTCGTAAGTGATATTGCGCTTGGTGTAGCCTTCGAGCTTCTTGCCGGCAAGTTCACGAGAAGAAACGTGTCGAAGGTCCATGTTGGGGTGTCGGTTGAGGAGGTCAATGAGAGCTTGTCCGGTGTATCCACGAGCGCCGATCAAAGCAACCTTGGCCGGGTAATCCCGACTCTTGAACTTGATTCCATATGGCGGGTTCGGGTTGGTGTTCTCAATGAATTGTGGTGCGCTTGTGGAGAACGTGCGGGACGAAGAACGTCCCTGCTGTGACCGCAAAGTCGGCCGAGACGACTGACCCATGACGCGAGCACCTTGAGTCATCGTGGAGTATGCCCGGGCTTGCTGTCCATGCTTCAGGCTTGCAGCGTAATCGGCGGCCCTGCGCAACTGTGCTTCTAAGTGTTGGTCGCCAAACATGGCTCTGCCATGCTCAGAGAACTCGCTCAGGAGTGACACCACTTCGGATGCATCTGCGGAGCCCCAAAAGCAGAAGATCTCCTTTTCCCGTCGAAGGGTTCCGTCGGCCTTCTCCTTGAACCATCCGAGATTTTCATCCTGTGTCTCCACGGTCCAGTACATCTTCGGGTACTTCTTCTTCATGCGCTCGAAAATGTTGTCGGCAACGTTGGTCAAGAATGCATCTTTGGTGGTCGTGAAAGTAGAGAGTCGGGCAAACTCAGAGTCGTTGGAAGGAGGGTACACGATGGCAACAGCTCCCATGGAATCGTCAAAGAAAGCCTCGAAAGGTCTGGTCTTAAGGTTGTTCAAGTATCGGTCGATGACGTCCCCAGAGTCGAGGCTCTCGCGATCTCTCAAGAGGGCTTCCCTAAGCGTTGCAATGTCTTCGAAATCCTCGAACTTGCTGACGGTCTGGATGCTCTCACCCTTCCGGATGAGCGTGCCACCTCCGGTGTGAGTGAACAACTCCTTCTCAAGGTATTGCGGGTGGATAATAGCGACGCTGGAGGTTTTGGGCAGATCGTCCAAGAGCTTCTTGACCTCGACGATCTTTAGCTTGGTGCCAAACTTCACCCATGGCTCCTTCATGAGCGAGTCGTACTCTTCGTCCAGGTTGATGGTTGAGATAAGCTTGCCGGTTTCGCCGTTGAACAGGCCACCCTTTTCCGACAAGTACACGATCTTCAAAGGCTCCAGTGACCTTGCCAAAGCTCCAGCTACCACGTCGGCGTTGACATTCAAGATCTGGCCGTCGACAGTCTCGGCCATGGAGCACAGAATGGGTAGCTCTTTGGCTTTCAAGGCGTCCACAATTGGCCGAGAGTTGACGTTGGTGATATCTCCAACGTACTTCCACTTCTCCTTGTCCAAATAGTCGGCCTCGAGCACACCTGCAGTGATGGGCCGCGCCGGAATACCCCAATCCTGCCTAAGCTTCAACACCAGGTCCATGTTGGCCTCCAGGAAGAGCTTGCGCGCAATGCCGAGCGTCTTCTTATCTGTGACTCTTATGCCATCAATGAACTCGGGCTCGACGCCAGCGTCCAGAAGAAGCTTATTCATCTGGGGACCCGCGCCATGGACGATAATGGGGTACAGCCCCATGGCGTACAGGTGCTGCAGCGCCAGACATAGCGTGTCGATGTGGTCGGTCAGGATGGCTCCTCCCACCTTGACCACAGCGAACTGCTGCGACGACACGGAGCGGAACTGAGCAAGGTACTGGTCAATCTCCCTGCGCGAGCTGACGCTACCGAGCAGGCTCAGGAAGGCAGAGCGCATGGACGTGGCATCGCGACTGTCGACGGAGGACGTGTACGGGCGCGCGGTGGTGACGAGGGCGGTCTGCAGGGTGCGTGAAGCTCCACACGCTGCCGTGACTCGGCGGGACGAGCGTGCTGCCAAACGAGCACCAGAACGCCCGACGGCCTGCATGGTGGCTGATGTTCTCGCTGGCTCGGCCTCTACGGCTCTCTCTGGACGCGGCGGGGGAGTGGAGAGGGAATTGGCGAGGAAACGTGAAAGAGTCAAGACCAGATCAGATAAAGCTGCGCCTGTTGCAAAAAATCGGACCAGGCCGATATTCGGCACTAACACTCCCCGCAACAGGCACGACCCGTATGGCCAGGGCACGCGGTGATTGGACCTGGGGCGCAGCTGGATTTTCATGACTGCAAAAAGCGCATGCTACATCATCGTGCGTGGCCGTTATGGACTGGCGCGCTGTGTAGCCGTCCCGCCAGTCTCCAGAGTTGCACATGCGCTGCTCGATCTGCCGCTCTTCTACGCAGGCCGTTACCCTCACCGCTACGCTGTAACATATTCGCCCGTCTTCGAACAAACATCAACGTAGACGCGCGGAGTGCTACTCGTCGTTCGCAAACAGCTTTCACAGTCGAGCACCTCGTATTCATAATATCGATGGGCCGTGAGTCCCGCATCTCGCGCGGTTAGTCGCACGATGATCGCATATCGAGATAGCATTCGCAGACCGAGGCATTGCCAATCACCCAGAACAAGCCATTACTGAAGCTCCATTGATATCATCTACGACGTGCTAAGAGCTCCCCTTCAGGTATCGCAAAACAGGGGCGTCCCGAACAAGGATAACAGTTGTATCCCACTGCAGGTCGATCGTTCGAATGCAGAGAAAGACAAGAAAAGAAGCCGTCCCGTCGCTCCCAATTCGCCGTGAACCTAAACTTACAGACCCAGTGTCATAGACCACCAGTGCAAGCCATATCGTGTCGGCATTGCGCCCTGGCGTCATACTTCTCTCCTCTCCTCATATTACTAGCTATTTGGGGTATGTGTGGGTACTTTAATGTTTCGTTGCAATGACTATTTTGGTCAGCGGTGCATCGTCAGTTGCGAGGTCTTGGACGCACCAGACGGGACAATGATGACGATGAGCAGAATGATGATGCCCACAATGAGGCACATGCGCATCTTCATGTCCTTCCACCACATCTGCTTGCGCACGCGGTTGGCGCCCCTTCGGAAGCCCTGAGCTGAGGTGGCCAGGTTGTCGGTCTTGTCCTGGAGCGAATCTAGGCGAGCGCCTCGTTCTGAGACTTTGTTGATATTGTCGCGCATGATTCCGACGGTGCTGTCGATTTCCTATCACCAGTGATGTCAGCGACCTTGTTCATTGCGTGCACAAGCGAAAGGGTAGCCGTGGGCTCCCGTGAAGGACATGCGATAAAGCAGCGACTGGAGGCGGGTCATGCCCCAAGTGCGTGACCGTTGCGATGGCTGCAGCAGTTGAACGCGGCCTATGCCAGCTGTCCGGGCCTCGCTCGAGCGCGCGGTCGCCAGACCACTGCAGCACCCGCCGGAACAAAGCTATCGCGGTGCGCATCGAGCGACGACAGAAAAGCGACGTACCGCTTGAAGGGCCGCGGTGCGGTGGTTCCCGCTCTGGCCCTGGGCGCCGCCCTGGGGAGCATTGCCGCCGGCGGGAATATACGGGTCGTAGGGCTGCTCGCGGTCGGCCATGGCGATGATGAGAGGCGATGTGTTTTAAGAGTAGGATGCGACAGGCGTGGTGGTCAAAAGCGCGGTGGAGATAGCGGGTGTGATGGGCGTGTGGTGGTGTGGAGGTTGGAGGATCGAAGTGGAAGAGTTGGGAGCCCGGCGAGTGTTTCCAGTTGGTCACAGCGCCGTTACGGTTTGAGCGCAGGCTGAGGCTGGTCGTGCAACTTTCACAATTCGAACACGACGAAATTCACGGGTGACGGGTTTGCAACGTGCTGCCACTGGAACAGGCAAGAGTGCGTAAATGCCGGGTGCATACCGCCGGAGCAAGTGGTCGCTCTTATTGCGGCTGCTGCCTCTGATGATGATGAATGCACTGCTCTGCGCCACTCCGAGACCCGTCCAGCAAGCCTGCTGAGCGTCACGTGCCTTGCCCGGCCTTCTACAGCGCACGCCCAGGCAGGCAAAAAGCCAAAGGCTGGGTCAGCGGTCTATTGGGATGCTGTGGCAACAAAGCGGAGCCCTGGCGATTACGTACCCCAGCGCTGCTATTCATGGCGCCGAGTCTGTGAAGCGGGCTGAGACGCGGACCGCCGCAGCAGCACCGACTTCGCTGGCAGAAGGGCACGAAGGTGAAGCGCGATCGAGCCTGCTCCAGCGAGCGTGTAGACTGCCTGACGGTGCCTCAGCAGATGCTTGGGCGTGCCGCGAGACCTGTTCCCAGCGGTGGGCGTGTTGTTCGGACCAAGGTGAAGGTCAATCCTCCTTGGCGCCGTGAACCCTGGCAGGCTGCGACAAGTCCGAAGAGCCCGCTAACTTGCCGCTCCCCTGAATCTCTGGGGCGTAGGCTAGCGACCAGCTGCGAAGACAACCACCAGACCATTACCTGCTGCCGCGCGCCCACTCCACCACGCTCTTTCACCCCGCCGCTTCACGTCCTACGACCTGCCCTCCCCTAATACCCGCCTTTGCGCACCTCTGCAAGTCCGCCTTTGTCGCTGCCCTGTCGCTCGTTTCACCTTGCCGCCAAACGACACTCGCACCCCAACACTGCCACTCTCGCTACCTTGACTCGACGTACGACGTTCCGACGGCATATCCAAAGCAGACTTCCTGCTTCCCCCGCGCTGAGCTTCTTCCCCGTCTGAAGCTTGCATTTGCATGCTCCCAATTGCCGCCTAGGACGCTGGCCGGATAACCGTACATAATGAAGTTCGCTTCTTCGGCGCTCGGCGCCCTGAGCGCTTCGGCTCTGTTGTTCTCTGGTGCAGGCGCCATGGACTTGAATCTAGACGATCCAGGTACGTTTTCCACTGCTCTCCACGGACACTTCTGACCCGGCCAGCCTCCATCAAAAAGGCTGCGGGCATTGCTGCGGCAGGCATGCGCAAGTTGTACACGGGCGATCGACCTGGTGATGTCGCGGGTAACTTGCCAGACCCATACTACTGGTGGGAGGCTGGTGCGATGTTCGGTGCTCTGATTGATTACTGGTACTACACGGGCGATGATCAATACAACAACATCACCGTACAAGCCATGCAGCACCAGATCGGACAGTACAACGCCTTTATGCCGACCAACCAGAGTAAATCACTAGGAAATGACGACCAGGCCTTCTGGGGTATGGCTGCCATGTCGGCGGCAGAGAACAAATTACCCGATCTACCCACCACGGGTGACTTGGCGGGACCCTCATGGCTAGCACTGGCACAAGCTGTCTTCAACACCCAGGCTGGTCGATGGAACGACAAGACTTGTGGCGGCGGACTAAACTGGCAAATCTACCAGTTCAACAATGGATACACTTACCGAAACACCATCTCAAACGGATGCTACTTCAACATTGCTGCCCGCCTTTTCAAATACACCGGCAACGACACCTATAGCAAGGAGGCAATCAAGACCTGGAACTGGGAATCTCGCATCGGTCTATTCGATAAGGATCTTCACTTCTACGATGGTAGCGATGAGACCAAGAACTGCACTGATATCAACCAAATTCAGTGGACCTACAACTTGGGTGTGCATCTGTCTGGCGCTGCTGCCATGTGGAATGCCGTAAGTAAGCTTTAGGATAATGTTGAATCCCCACTGACAGTAACCAGACACAAGATGACATCTGGAAGACCAGGATCACCCAAATGATTAAGACAATGGGTGATACGTTCTTCAAGAACGACGTTATGTATGAAGTCGCGTGCGAGCTCAACGGCAAGTGCAACACCGACCAAAGATCGTTCAAGGCCTACCTCGCTCGCTGGATGGGATACACCATGCTCGTCGCTCCCTGGACGAAGGACTTGATGTGGACAAAGATTCGGACTTCCGCAGCCGCAGCCGCAAAGCAGTGTAACGCCGCCGGAACCAACCAATGCGGCCTTCGCTGGTGGCAAGACGGTGTGAATGACGGTTCCACTGGTGTCGGAGAGCAGATGGCCGCCATGGAGATCATTCAGAATCTTTTGATCACGAACGTCTCTGGACCGGTCACCGAGACGAAGGGCGGCACCTCAAAGAGCGACCCCTCTGCAGGAGGCGAAGCCGAGAATGACCCCATCGTATTCTCTGAGATCACCACTGGTGACAAGGCTGGAGCTGGCTTCCTGACTACCATTGTCCTTATTGGTATCCTCGCGGGTGCATGGTGGATGGTTTCGAACTGATAAGATAGCGAGCATAGTTATGGGGTTGGGAGTCGTACCGGTTATATCTTTTCTTGTCATTTACGTATTGGGTTGTTCTGGGCGGATAGTGCCCTTTCTGCAAAACTGCGCATGAATGGACATACTGCTTTCCTTTTTCTGTGATAGCCCCGCCGTCAGTTCATACATGTGTGTCACGACTACGAATGTCAGCTCATCTTTCCAGTACAGTATATCTCAAGTACCATAGTAACCAGACCAACTATATTACCTCTGCTACTTGCAGCAATATCTTCTCGGTTGTGCCGCGCTTGTCTCTTACATTAATCTCTCGCGTGAACATGTCAGAGATACAGTATCACGTCTGTATCCACATGCTGATATCAGCTCAGCTCATCCCAGAGTTGACTGTTAAGACTCCACAAAAGATCAAAAAGCTTATGCCCGGTCGTCACGTTTCCATAAGAGAACAACCTCGTGCTCCAAGACAGGTCCAGCACCCAGGAGAAGATTAAAGCAAACTAACATCAAGAGTACGGTATGACACTCCAGATTTTCAGCAGCCTACTCAACGCAGACTTCTTTCTTTTTCAGGATGCACTGCGCATCCAAGTTCGTGAGCTCTTGACATGTAGAGAGCAGCATGTGAACGACCAGGTGAGGTATGCAGTGCACTCGGGATAGCGTAGTGCCTCCGAGGGCATTGCAAGGCTGGCGCGGAAGCATGGCTGCGGCAACGGCTGGAAAATTTCTTACGTCACAGGTCAGCCTGCATACAAAATCCTGACGCGAAGCAAATCATGAGAGGCCCAGGTGCTAGTATTATGCGGGGAGGGATATCGCTGCACGTGGAGGGCAGGGCGGTGGACAACGCCAAGGCCGCGAACCCGGAGCAGTCGGGCAGAAAATCTTCAACCTAAAAACGTGGAAAAAGCTACCAAAGTCCACAACCATGTGCGGCCACTCCTGGGAAGACAGCCCCAACCCGTTTACGAGTCCAATCGTCTTCTACGCTACTGGCCCAGAATATGGACCTTGCACCCTACTGATTGCCTGCTCCGGCCACCCTTTCTTCTTACACCCCACCTTCACTGAGGATTGAACCATCCGCGGGGCAGCCCAGAACTAAGTCATACGTGCGTATTCACTCAGTTACAACTTTCAACACTATCCCTCATTATGATGATCTCGTCATTTTTTTTAGATGTTAGACTTGCGACCCTAGGGTTTGAGCGAAAAAAGACTTCCTGACAAAGCCTCCCCACTATCTGACCGCCGCCACTTTTACACCGATAACGGCTAACGCGTTGTCTGCAGACTCACAGACATACAACAATTACCCCCCTTGATTCACCATGTGTGGTATCATTGCCGTGATCCACGCGGATCCGTAAGAGCCCACCAAGTACTCAATCGAGCCCTGCTAAGACGCGAAGGAAATCTATACACGCTGCCAGCGAGGTACATGAGGCGTTATACCTCCTTCAACACCGCGGACAGGATGCGGCAGGCATCGTGAGCGGTGACTCGCGTGGACGCTTCCACCAGTGCAAGGGAAATGGCATGGCCTCTAGGGTTTTCCAGGATGGCGCACGAGTTGCTGACCTTCCTGGCTTCATGGGTCTCGGGCACCTTCGCTACCCAACTGCTGGAAGCAGCGCCAACTCTGAGGCTCAGCCTTTCTATGTCAACAGTCCGTACGGTATTGCCATGAGCCATAACGGTAACCTGATCAACGCGCCGGCACTGCGCGAGCATTTGGACAAGGAGGCACACAGGCATATCAACACCGAGAGTGACAGCGAACTGATGCTGAACATCTTCGCAAATGAGCTCAACGAGACTGGGAAGGCGCGCATCAACGCCAACGATTGCTTTGCAGCCCTGGAACGGATGTACAAGCGCTGCGTTGGCGGGTGGGCATGCGTGGCCATGCTTGCAGGATTTGGCTTGATCGGCTTCCGCGACCCGTACGGCATCCGTCCTCTGGTCCTAGGGTCTAAGCCCTCCGAATGCGGCACTGGAAAAGACTACATGATGGCCTCCGAAAGCGTGGCTCTAGTCCAGTGTGGCTACAAAGACTTCAAGGATATCCTTCCTGGTCAGGCCGTCTTCATCGAGAAGGGCGAAGAGCCTGTCTTCAGCCAAGTGCACCCTCTGCTGAAGTACACACCAGATATCTTCGAGTATGTCTACTTTGCGCGCCCTGACAGTGTCATCGACGGCATCGATGTTGATGAGAGTCGTCGCAACATGGGATTTACCCTGGCCGAAGCTATCAAAACCCAACTTGGCCCCGAGAAACTGGCCGAAATTGACGTCGTGATGCCCATTCCGGAGACCAGCATCACTTCTGCCATATGCGTTGCTGAAGCGCTCGACAAGCCATACGTGCAGGGTTTCGTAAAGAACCGGTACATATTCCGCACATTTATCATGCCGTCTCAGAAACTACGGCAAAAGGGTGTCCGAGCGAAGCTCAACCCTATGCCAAAGAAGTTTAAGGACAAGAACGTGCTCTTAGTTGACGATTCAATCGTGCGAGGAACCACGTCGCGGGAGATTGTACTCATGACGAGAGAAGCCGGCGCAAAGAAGGTCTACTTTGCCTCGTGCGCGCCTCCCATCACCAACGCACATATCTACGGCATCGATCTTGCGTCGTCCTCAGAGCTCATTGCCCACCACCGAGACTCCACCGCTATCGCGAAGCACATTGGCGCAGATGATGTCGTTTATCAAAACCTTGAGGACCTCGTACGTGCATGTGCGTCCTTGTCACCTCGTAACCCGGCAGAGCAGGAGTTCGAGGTTGGCGTCTTTTGCGGCAAGTATGTCACCCCAGTAGATGACGGCTATTTTGAGCATCTCGAAAAAGTGCGTGGCGAAAGCAAAAAGAAGAAGGTCGTGGAGAAGGCTCGCGAGGCAGTGATGCATGGCGTAGCAGATCAGACACAGATTCGTATGGCTGCGAAAGGAGTGGTAAGTCTCAATCATGTCAATAACTGTGAGAAGCTCTGCTGATTGCAGTATAGGAGGTTGACCAGCACGGCAACGTCATTCCCGCCGAAAGTGGAAGTCCGGAATGGGGCCCGTTGAACGGCACCAGCCTCACCAACGGCACTGTAAAAGCCGGCAGCTTGAACTCGAGCCGTAGACCCAGCTTGGAAGAGCTTCGTGGTGGCTCTGGTCAAGACATCAGTCTGCACAACCTGAATGATCATCCTTAGGTAGAGCTCCGCGCAGGACGTGATACGAACTATACGATGTTATGACGGAAGCAATACACAGGATCCATTCGCGTGTGGTCTGACTCACATTCAGTGGAGGCATTTTGGTTGGTTTCGAAATGGCGTATGCGGTGGCTTGCTCAAGGGGAAAGGCCACATTCCCTTGGCATAACCTGATAAATGGCTCTACGTGGAGCTTTACCTCTCTGGATATCGGGGAGAGATCATAGGTGGGTTTGGTGGTTTCCATAGACTCTATGACGGTGAATCAAAATTCTGCTAGACTCGTGCTCTGCTCAACTAAAAGCCACTACGTTACTTGATGATGTGAAATGATCACAGTGGCTAATAAGAAAGACTGGCTCATAGCTATGAGAATCCAGGACAGACTATCAAGTTATTATATAGTTGTAGTATGGAGCGAGATATTACAGGACCAGGCGTGCCCCTTGTGCATCATGCTGGCAGGCTGTGAGCCTACTATGTACATTGCTGTTCTACACATTCGTACCCGGTATATGCATGCCCAGCGAGACCACTCTCGCCGCTGCTCAACATATACTCCCAGAACGCCGCCGCTATGCTATGCGAAGCCCAATCCGCCCAGTCTATGCACGCCTCTATAGCCGCCAGAAAGAATAGAAACAGAGGGGGGATATCTGAGTAGAGAGCCAAACGCATCTAACCAGACCAAGCACAAAGCAACCAGAAACAAAAACACATGGCGCTCACAGTCAACCCTCAAAAGCGCAGCTTCCCCACGCCAGGAGCCCCCGACCTTGCTGCCTCCTCAGCATGTACCTCCGCCTTCGCGATCCGCCTCGCAAGCAATCGCTCCCTCTGAATCAAATCCCCCAGACTCTCGCCCGCCCTCAACCTGGGCACACCCATGCTCTCCCCCGGCCCACACGAATCCCTGCTCTTCCCGCCCCACGCGCCGACGCCCCAGTTCCCCTTGGTCGCGACGTGCTTGTCGCCGCCGTGGCCCCACATGCTGAGGCGCTGGACGCGCTGCAGCTTGCGGATGCCGTAGACGGCGACGATGCAGCCGAAGACAGTGCACCAGGCGGAAACGCCCCAGAAGCCGAGGTCAGACTCTTCGATGAAGTTCTTGAGGTTCATGCCGTAGAGGGCGGCGACGAAGGTGCCGGCTGTGAGGGCGAGGGTGAGGATGGAGAAGCGCAGGTCGAGCAGCATGAGGGAGTTGCGGTTGGCGTCGAGGATGGCTTTGACGCTGGGGGTGGGTTAGCGCATGAGCTGGGGACATGATGGGGTGGAGTGGTGGGGCGACGTACATTTCCTCGGTGTTGCGGATGCTGGACACGAGGTTCTCGGCTGCTTGGACGATTTCGTCGGCGACTTTGTGATAGGATTCTAGCAGCATCTCGACTTCGGTGTGGTCGTCTTCTTCGCGTAGTGTGCCGGCCGCCTTTTCGGACAGATACATCGCAGACAGATCGTCGTCTGCGTCCAGGAGCTCGCTTAATGCGTCTCTCACCAATCTCGCCTTTTGTTCAAAGGAACCCAGCTTCTTGGAGTATACGAGAAGATACCGCAACTTGTCTCTGTCGATGTCCTCTTCGAGCTCCATGAGCACCCGCATCACGGGCTCGCTGACACCTTCGAATTCTTTCTCCAGGCTGAGCGTGACGCTGATGAGGACGGCTTCTAGGGCGCGGAATTCGTAAGCCAGGTTCCCGGTCACGGCTGATTCTTTTTGGCGCAGCTTCGAGTCAAGATCATACATGAAGACGGACTGGGACTTTGAGTCTGTGGTGCCGTATGCATCGAAGACCAGCACGCGATTGTGTTTTATAAGGGCGCGGATATGGAGGAGATTGATCAGGATAGCGGTCGGTCGGATGAGGATGTTGGGTAGGAGAGACGAGTCGATCTTGCGGAGATCGCGAGGGAGCAGACCGTACTGGAGTTGGGTCAGCGCTATGTTTAGTCTTCCACAGACGCGCGATTTACCTTCGCGATCAGCTCGCTCTTCTTGAACTCCCCGCTGACCATTGTGACGTTGCCTTGGTCGTCGAGCTCGGTACATCGCATCTTCAGCTCGTTTGCGGCCCGTGTCATTCGTCCCAAGCTCTCGAAGCCAATTGGAATAGGAGCGTCTCCCATGACCTCGCTCAGGGGAGGTGGCGGAGGTAGCGAGCGCGATTCTCGCGGCTTTCTTCGTCCAAAGAGTTCCCATGCTTTGTTGAGGCTTGTGGTGGAGAAAGGTCGTCGGTTGAACGAGGAGGCATGTGAGTATGTTGGCACATTGCGACTGAAGCGCTGCGGCGCGAACAAAGCTGATATTTCCGAATGTATCGCGCCCGCGTCGAGAGGAGCTTCTCGCAGCGGCGCAAGTGCCCTACAAGAGGCCACACCCCCGCTCCTAGCATATCCACCTCGTGCGCCAGTACCTCCTCTTCCCCCAATGCTACTCGCTGCGAATCCGCATCTCGGTGCTCTCCAGGCCACGCAGGGCGCGCTCGTCGGTTCGAGGGCGTGTCTCAGGAAACTCAGCACCGACGGCGAAGGGGCTGCGATCTTACGAAGCGGCATCAGCTTCATAACTCTCCATTCGCAGAATCGAATATTCGGCGGCGATCCATACGGTTGGTTTGAACCTCTGCCCAGAGCCGTGACGTCTGACGTGCTTGGAAAATCAAAAAATGCGCTAGTGCGTCAGCGTCACGTGGGAGGGCGTTTCAATGTGCATCATTGTCGCCATGCCATCAAGATTGATGTCGACGATATCTTCACAGGGGCAAAAGGAGTGTCTATACAGGAAGAAGTAGGCTACTATTCGATGGCATGCCTCCCACATTCAACGCCCTCATTCGAACCCACCACATAACCTCCCGCAAGAAGGTCGCAAAACTCCGTGCCGCGGCATCGAATCACAATGTCTACGCTCTTCTCTGCTACGGCGGCTGTCCCGGCATCATGTACTGTCAAGGCACAGAATCTGGCGTAAGAGACTGGGTATCGACCGTGCAAAGGCTTCGCTACAAGGACTTCCAACTCGTCAAGAAGCCGAGTGAGAAATTACAAGAAGGCCCAGAGGGACCCGTGACCTATGGGAAAGCAGAGGAAGTGGAAAGTGTCAAGGACTTCGGAGCGAAGATACAAGAGCTGGGCATCTGGACCTGGTGGAGGAAGGGAATGGGGTACGTTAGTGAGGATTGAACCTCTTCCGCCGTGAGATGCAATGAGGCAGCAAGGCGACCGACATTGCGCATCTTCACCGAATGTCGACTTGCTGTGTACAATTCCGAGAAGTCATTCTTCGTGTTCGACTCGGTTGGCTCCAGAGATGCAGAGAAGTTCGGAGTTTCGACTGTACGGCCTCCAGCCCGTTCCGTCAAACAGCGAAGTGCCGCACAGTGCACACTTTGCGCAATCTCGTAAGCTTTTCGAACGGCTTGATCCGACCGTCTATTAGGTTCGGAATTTTAGCCGGCTGCACCCGTCTCTGGTCGGTGTCCTCGTGCGGAGCGCTCACAGCCCCCACGATCAGGCTGGCCGTGGCTATGCACGAATGCGAAACCTCGCGACTCGCGCATGACCACGCCGTTTGCGGACAACGTTGCACAGCCCAGCCTGTCTTGACGCACGGCGCTTATGGATGCCATGACAATGCGGATGCGCGGCGCGACAAGGAAGGAGACGTTGATAATATTGCCCCGAAGGCAGGATGAAGGAAGCGAGGATGGATCGAAGGGCTGTGTCAGGCCACGATAGCGTGATCCAAGCAAGATTCTTCAAGACGCGCCGCGCGCTAGCCACGATGTCCATGTCGAAGGAACATGATAGCCTGGTGCGGCGTGGGTGAGAGGAATGATCCTGGCGCAACTTGAGAGCGTGGCCCAGCGTAAGCATTCCATGATGTAGGGGTCTCAGCCTGCGAGAGAAGTTGCGTTTCTAATCGACGATACGTTTCTTGAAGTCCATGTTTCGTTCGATCTGTAAACGCCTTCGTTGAAAGAAGGATTCAGCGGTCTCGCCCGATGGATGCTGCTGTGCGGTCGGCAATATCTTCATTCGCTGAACAATCGTACAACTAGCGACGGCAATCATGAATTATCGCTCAGTAAGATCTAAGGCAGCTAGTTTGTCCTGCCGTAGTTTAGAGTTAATGCAACGACGTTCGCTCATATCAACAATGCAAATCAGAGAACTTTCATGAACGTGACCATTTGATTGATAATGAAGATTCTTCCCTATCCAGTATACACAAGATAATGACGGCAACCCCAAAGTCGCTATGCTCAAGTACAGTCTGGAAGAAGTGACATGAAGGAAACCTGATTAACTCCTTGCTCGTTGATGGTTCCTCCCGCAGACATAAGAAATTTTGGGTATCATGAAAGATCGTAGACTAAAATACGGGTATAAAATATGGGCAACGAATTGAATAATGGCGTGAAATAGAAATCAGTCGATGCGATTTCACATATCCCGGAGCAGCAGCTCGACCGCTCGATCAACTCTCAGGCCGTCGCCTAAATCGGTACGTCTGAGCGCTTGTCTCGCCTGCTCGGGTGTGAAGCCCATCTCCACGATGCGGTAGACTGCGCGGTCGACGGTGTTTTCAACAGGTCCGAGATCTTGGACCATGCGTTGAACAGGATGTTGTTGGAAGGCCGAGTGGCTATCTAAGGAAGGACTGCTCCGCTGGCTATGGGTCTGGCTATTGGTTGTACTTGATGCTGGCGCCGAGATGGGATTCGATTCGTGATCAGATTTAGTGCTCACTCGTCGCATGTGGTTGACAAATGCAGGGTGCTCGTCCAGACGTGGCATCTCTGGGATATTCCCAGATCGCGACTGCCTGAATGCAGGGTGCGTGTCGCTAAGCGCAACGCTGCTTCGGTCTCTAGTGCTAGGAACAGTTGAAGGTGGCGGGGTAGGGAGAAGTGGTTGCGCCACGATGCGGCGTGGGGGAGATTGAGGGCGCGGAAGTGGCGAAGGCGTGCGGGCCGTCGGAAGCTCCGGAACTGAGATGGACAAAGTTGCGGAATGCAGAGAAGGGATGTGAGAGACTAGATTGTTGCCCGACGTGGGAATTGGGAGTGGCCTCGTCAGGTTGTTGATAACACCTTCCCACTCACTGATCGGTCGCTCCTGGCTCATGAGAACAACGTTCAGTCTTTCGCCACTGTTCTTCCTGTGACGGAGTTCAGAGATATGCTTCTGGATACGCTGCTTAGACAGCGCACGCTGAACGTCCTTGTTGGAGTTTTCGGCATAGGTGCAGGCGATCTTGTCTTCGTACACCCGCGATGCGGCTTCTTTGAGGAAGTTACGGCGCGTAGCACCGAACATAGGAGGGTTCCAGTTCGCCCATCCGTTCTGAGAAGCAAGGATGAAGACTGAAGCATCGGCTTTGGTGCATGGGGCAGTGAGCTCGAGAATGGTGGAGAGACCCAGCGTGAGAAGGTAGTAGTACCATTCGTCTGCATATGTTAGTGGCTTGCAGCTTAGGGCAGAAGCAGCACTTACCAAGCATCAACTCTTCACCATCAATGTCACCGCCGCGAACATTGGTATTTTCGTATATGCCATATTCTCTAGCCTGGATGGTGCGGCCTTCCATCGGTTGCAATAAAACACCTAGGCAGTTCCACAGCTCCATCATGTCGAAAAGTTGCTCCGCGGACAGACCACCTTCATTGCCCCTGGCAAAGCATTCCGGGGCACTTGCCAAAGTCTCGTTGAAGTCGTCGGCGAAGAGAGCACTGTGCGTAGCGGTCTTCTGATGGACCATTAGGCCACCTTTAAGCCAGTCCATCTGTGCCACGATATCTTCTTCGCGTCCTCTTCCGGAACCAAAGATCTTGCAGAAGGTCCAGATGCGCCAGAGTGCATCATCAACACGTGCTGAACGATACGGGTTCTCACTAACGATGGCCGCGGATATCTCTGGTCGCATGAAGGACTGGCATTTGTCTTTGATCAACGACTTGATAGCTGCAATGATGTACATGTCGCGAGTGTAGTACTGGATGAACGAGGTTGGGGTGTATTCCTGCCTCGGGCGATCCAATTCTTCTTCATTAAGTTGATCATGGCCTGGGTAACAGATCTCGCGGTGTTCCCACGCAGGCGGCGACATCTTTCGCAGGGCAGCCTTCATGAGCTCGAGCTCGTGACGCTTGAATACGCGGTAGAAGCCGCGGTTGATGATGGAACATGCAAAGAGATCGTCGAGGCTTTCGAGGTTGCGCAAGATGCTGAAGATGACACCTTCGGCCACCTCGGGCGTAATGGTTCTTTTGATGTCCTTGGGTGGTATCGGGATCGGCGAAAGAATGAAGGTATCGGTCGTCATGCGTCTTGACTCTGGAATCTTTATACTGAGGTCCTTTGCTTTGCTGCGAGAACGTTTAAGCTGCGATACAATATGGTCTTCATGCACTTTGGACAAACGGAAAGAGCCATCGTAGTCCACGATCGTTGTCCGTCTACTAGACTTTCTGGGCACTTGAGGGGGAGGAACCCAAGGAGAAATGTCGTAAGTTACGGAGTCGGCTCGCGCTAGGCCTACCGGGCTTAGTGGTGATCGTTGTTGTGTCATGATATCGTTCCATGCATCGTCCCAGATAAAAGCATTGTCGTCGGAGAAGGCAGTGAGTTGTGCCTCGAGCTCATCTTCGGCTTCGCTCAAGGTCGGACTGCGGATATTGGGCGAGAAAGGCTGGCGAATGGCGACCATACCCATAGCTTTAGCGGATGCACGTCTGCTGTGGCTGCTGCGAATGGTGGAGGTTCGAGCAAGAGATGCTTGGCGGCAAGGTGGAGGACCCGATGCGATACGTAAAGGTCGGAGCGAGCACGAAGGTATAAACGCATGGTCGTGTTCTATGGGAGGGTGCTGTGCGTGGCGTCGTAGTAATGACGGACTCGCTAAATGTCGGGTTTCAGAAAT
Organism: Paraphaeosphaeria sporulosa; assembly: GCF_001642045.1. Classification (NCBI taxonomy): domain Eukaryota; kingdom Fungi; phylum Ascomycota; class Dothideomycetes; order Pleosporales; family Didymosphaeriaceae; genus Paraphaeosphaeria; species Paraphaeosphaeria sporulosa. The sequence goes on from NW_017253365.1 coordinate 2,058,685, forward strand.
ATCGGACTTCGCAGTCTCACAACGGGGCGCCTCTTCGATCCGTGCATTGACTGGAGACGCGACCGAAGACCCTTCGCTGGAAGAACGATTGTGGGAAAAGTGTGCTTTGGCATGTTTTCGCTCGCTTTCGTTGCTGGTGCAAGAAGAATGGTTGCTGTAGACTGACGACGAGTCATAGTCGCGGGAATCATCCGACGAATTTCCAGTTCCAAGCGATAGATCCGGGGACCCCATATCGGACTTTGTTGTTTTGGGGTCAATACCAGCATGAATTAAAGGCTGAGGACGGACGTCCTGTGAGCTTAGTGGCGAGACTATGGAGTCTCGGATCAGCATCTGACCTGAGGCTGAGGGCGGCGATACGTTGTAGATAATTTCGATTTCTCCAGATGTCGCCCTAGCGTGATTGTGATTTGGCTTTTGGAAGAATGGGCTGGTTGGAAGTGGCTTTTCGTCAAGCTGTTCGTTGGGAATGACAACCTCGATTCGCGGTTTTGGCTTTGGTGAAGAGTTCGATACTCTGGAGCGGAGACTGCCTGGACTGTGACGAATGCTCGTTCTGCGATGAAGGTCGCTATGGTTCCATTGCACCTGTCCGTTCTTATAGGTTCCAATGACACCTGCGAGAGATGCAGGCGAAGAGGAAGAATTTCCTGCCGAATGATGGTGAGTGGTGGGCAAGGTTGTACTGCTGCTGCGCTTTCGGGTGCACATATGGGTTTGAGATTGCTGTCGGGTGTGGGAGTGGTTATACGCTGGTTCTATGGAACCAATGCTAGGCTGCTCTGCATGATTGGCCATGACAGAAGCACGTTTGGGGAGGGGAGCCGGGGCGCAGGTAGTACTGGCAGGAACGGCGCGCAAAATCGTTCCCGACTTGTTAGAGGGCTTGCGTTTATGAAATGAGAACCCCCTCTGGACCGGGCTCCTGACCGACGTGCTAAGCGCTGGCGCGATCGCCTTGGTGGTTCCTCCGAAGCGCTGCAAAGACCGCCGCGCAAGCTTTTGTGCAGAGTCCGTGTTCTGATGTGAGAAGCGGTGCGATATCGATCGGCGTATGGCGGAGAGTGGTTCTGCTGAATGGTGCTGTATTGATGACTGTCTTTGCGAAAACAGAGACGAAACGTCCGGGGTGCCGGCACCAGTATATGGCATCGTGGCAGGGAAGCAAGCAAGTCCTACAAATGCAGGCTCCAAAATAGCAGTAGCCTGGGCTGAGTGGACTGGTGGACCATGCAGCTGAGCAAGACAGGGTGCGGGCGGAGTGGCGCGCTAGACTGGGGCTGAGATCAGAACAGTTTGTATGGCCATAACAATGGAAGAGAACGACTCGAGATGCGGAAGACAACGAAGGCCCAGGAAAGCAGGCGTCGCGGGACTTAATGCTGTGAACATGACCGGGCACAGCGCGGGCAACCACTGTCGCCGCCGACAGGACAGAGTCATGGCTACACAGAGACGCAGGCGCGCCGCGAGAATCGGGCAAAGCTGTTGACGCTTCGGACACCGCCAGGGTGGGTGCGGAGGGATGCTTGAGGATCTGCAGGTCCATGTCTAATCCTAGGCTGGGGGGCTGGTGTGCGTCAAAAATAGGCAGTTATCGAGCAACCCGAGCCCGCACTTTGCGCCTACCTCTCCACCACGCCAGTAGCTTTGTCCGCCCACGCCACTGGAACTGCGTCTTCCGCGCTGCGTCTGTTTCATGTATCGAAGTGCAGCAGTGTCTAGGAGCAGCATCTGCGACAGGGCAGTCACGGGATGCGCTGGAGGCCGCTTTGCCCGAGAGCGATGACGCGACGCACGGTCCTTTCGCATCCTCGAGGCACACCACACCGACGATCGATGCGTCTGGTGCTCGTACAATCCATGGATGATGTGCCTCCAGAAGCATTTTCTACTCCTATGACGAAAGTATCGCTCCTGGCAGATGTGTTGAATGACTTCATTCGTACGCGCCGCAGCCTGGAACCACTCACGCCTCGCTGCATGTCTCTGCCTCACGAGCCAACGAAGCTGGACCAAGTTTAACACGCGGCTTATTCGCACGTGTTATTTGTACGCTCCCACCTTGATGATCAGCCGCTGACGTTCAAGTATCAGCGACTGCTGCGTTGCTTTGGCAGATCGCAGCAGTGATTAGCGTACGCTATCCTACGGGCTTCGCACCGTGAGCATTCTCACCACGCCTTCGGCACGGCTCACTCTCCACCACCGAGGCCATACCTGACAAGTATGATGTCACCTCCATATCAATGTCAGTGAGATACACACTGTGCCTCGAACCCTGGGCAGACACTTTCCCTGGTGATCGTCCTAGATCCCTTTTCATCGCATGTGCGGAGGCATATTTTGTCCTCTCAATGTCTGTGCCACAGACGAAGTGCACTTGTCGCACCTCATTTCATGTCTTTATTTCTCTACCACCCTACACCCTCAAAGGTCATCCAGTGTGCACATACTAGTGCGAAAGCCTACTATACGAAGTCCGGTCTCTAGGTCGGATTGTTGATAGTTGACTGTGGGGGTACTTCAGCTACTATACGCATTCAGAATCTGGATGTTATACTGTATCGCGTTTTTCCACTTTGGCATCCACACACTGTACAGTAGAACTTGCTCTCCCTTGCGGCTCCTGGCTATTTCAGAGTAATTCGATTCGGCCAGTCCAAGGGCGGTCCACGACTTCAACTCTTCGTATATGATATGACCATGTACAAAACGGCTCATCGCGCAGCAGAGCGCGTTTTACCGCCGAAGTAGGCATTCTTGCGCGAAGTGGCTGTCCAAAAGTAGGTCGGTCTCCGAGGCATATTCTCCGATGAACTGGGGCCTCCCGCTCTTAGGTGCATCCCCACGGCCTGCATGCTGTAGTCAATGCTGGGGTAGAAATTAATCTTGTCACTGGACAAAGCAAACTAGATCCTGCAGCAATGTCAATCAAGCGCAAACATGTCATATTAAATTTGATCGATAATTTTGTGACGCGCTGACGATATGCCAAGTACTGTCCGGCGACCGATTACAGGTATACCAACCCATTATCTTATACGGGGATGCATCGTACACCAGCGACCCGCGCGACTTCCACAACAAACACCGCGACAGGTATAACCATGTTGAGAACGGGACAGCATGCAGGGCTACCACGTGCCTCAGTGCTGACCTTGTCAAGACCATGACCAGACTCGGGTTTGCAAAGCGAAGAGCTTCGGCCCACTTTTAAAGTCCGAAGCTTCCTCATGATTCAAATCTCCGCAGGGTCGCCACGTGCGGCTGGTGCATCTGATAAATCGGATGTCCTTCGATTCAGGCGAATGCGAAAGAGCCGCAAGCGCTTTAAGGCTCAGCCACCGGTGTTAGGCCGTGAATGGAAAATGGCACGTGGCTGACATACGCTGGTAGACGGCTTTGGCTCGACCATCTTTAGTTGGATCGTGAGGATTGACTGACGAGGGGGGACAATCACCGGTTTACTTAGTGCAGTTTTGCTGCTCATCGCCTTCACGTCCATTCATTTGTCAGACCGTTCACAGACTTGGCATTCCAGCATAAGCTTCCTCCCAAGAGCAAGAACTTCGCCTTGAATTATTCATAAAAAGTCAATCTGATGGTACATATGTTCTGGGAAATATGAACTGAGCTCGAGGAGACACTGGCTGAGTACTTCGCGGTATCGTAGCCGATTCCTTCACTCGCACCTGTGATAAGGATCATACGTTTCTCTGCGGCCCTGAGGTGTATAGTCTGTGCAAGTTGAGTTAGGATGGTGTCTGTCTCAGCAAAACGAGAACACAGCCTTTCCTTCGACCAAAAGGACAAATCCAAAGTTTACCTAGTGATTTTCTCACATAGCGGTAAGTGATCGGACAGGTTGAGCCTTTGAGGGTTGAAATATGTAGTAAATTCATTATTTATTGAGCCAATGAGATCCTCGATTGTGATATACCGTAACCTCTATAGAGATCCCCTAGTACCGATGCCTTCTATGTCCTCATATATTGTCAAATTGATTCAGGATAGATCTAAGATCTGCTGACCTGTCTACGACAGTTACGATGACTGTTGAGACTGATGCCACTAACTTGGGGATTGCATTGGCCGAATCAAGTGCGTAATACGTATTACTTCGACGAACCTCAAACCATGGCTCTTCCTATAAGAGCAAATCTGCGTTTGTTAGCAGCGTTAATAATTCAATAGCGGAGTAACACGATTCTCCATTACGAGTGAGCATAGGTCTTAGCGCAGCCATGATGTGATATCTATTCTGAAGCATCGTCTCTAATATCTCGAATTCACGCCCAGGCTGGATATGACCACTCTCGCCCGACTTGCAATCACTGGAGAGCTCCATTACAGGAAAATCTACCAGGTGTACGAAACGTTCAGGGCCTCTCTAATATTGGGCTGTATCATCAAACTCCTAAAGTCAATCTATCTCCTCAACATGTGTGATTCGGATCTAGAGTCGGATTCAGAGAATCGTGGGTGTACTTAAAAGCCGTCAATACCACACCTTACGGCTCACCTTAGCCAGACCCCATGTGGCTGATCTGCACGAAGTCTTGTGATGGTTGAGTGGTGAAATGTGGGATCTCGGAGTCATTGAAGAACAAGCGGGTGGTGGCTCGCGTGAGTGGTAATAGAACGCTGTTGATAGCTTAGTATCTCAATGGCCCAAGAATTTGCCACCATTTTCCGACCAAGCCCAGACAATGCCTACTTCATCGTGTCCGGGATACTTCCTATCCACGGCTCTCTTCTCACTCCGCGCGCGACGACTTCTCCTATACCGATTCTGGTACTATTAGCTGCTCCTTCTGGTGGTCCCCCCCTCCGGTGTCCTGTCCCGCAGCCTCATTTTGTACGTTGACATAGATAGCAACATGTAGCTGCAAATGACTCATTTGAAACACGACGACATCCGTCCACGATGCTCTGGGCCAGGAAAACAGCCCAATCCAGCCCAAAAAAAAAAAAAAAAAAAAAAAAAAAAAAGGAAAATAGGCCGAAAGGCGAGGGCGGCGAATCCCAAAATCTTCGAACCAACTTCCTCGGCCTGAGTCAGACCGCATCAACGATCTCTACCATAACCCACCCTTTCCTACCCAACCAGCCTCGCAATCAGACCTTCGACCCCGTTCCCTGTTTCTATCACCTTCCCCACCCCTTCCCCAACTAACGGCCCCAGATCCGTCCTTCCCCCCTTCCCCACCGAGACCTTCTCGCCCCGCGCCTCCCTCACCATCGTCTCAACCCTAAAGTGGCTCTTCCAAAACAATACCTGACACGCAACCACTAACAGACAGTCTTTTCTGAGAAACTCCGGGCTCACGCGCAGGCGACAGTAGCAGTCGTCGAACTCGAAACTGAGGAGGATGGGCACTAACGGGGAAAGGGATGCGAGTATGGAAGGGAGAGCATGCTTGAGAGGGAGGAGCGCGGCGAGGACAGATTTCGAGGAGAGGCGATCGGGGGGAGTGATGGTGAGGTGGATGGTGTGGAGGTTGCGGAGTTGGGGGAGAAGCGTTGTTAGAATCGATACTGGGAGTTTTGTGAGTCGGTTCGGTTTCGGCAGTTAGGATGGAGACCTACTGTATCTCTCATTCTCCTGGTTCCCGTCACCGTCCTGCCCAAGGCCGCCCTGTTTCTTTGCCCAAGCCTTGCCTGGGGTGTCTGGGTGGAGGAATCCCTCGACCTTCAAGTGCCGGACTAGATGGAGATACCGCGGCGCAGGCACACCACCGCAAACATCTTTCCCTTTCCCTGGGCGGATGCAAAAAGTGTTCTTGCAATAGAAGACGGCAGCGGCTTCGTCGTGGATCTGGCGATTGACGCGGAGAAGCGAAAGATCGAGCTGGTGCGTCTCGTTTGTCTGCTCCTCGCGAAGTACTGTGATAGGCTCGGAACCGACAACCAGAGCTTCGTACACCATCACACGCAACTCTGCGGGCATGGCTTCGAGAAACAAACACCGCTCCTGGGCCCCGTAAACGGAATTTCCTTTCTCGAGCATACCGCTAGCCGCTTTGCGGAGAGGAGTATGGTGTTCTTGGTGTTTCGTACTCGGTGTACACAGGGTGAAGCGAACCACAAGGCTACGAGATCGAAACGTGAACTCAAGAAACGATAAGGACACCAGTCTGCCGTCCTCTCACCGGACCCTTCGACAATCTATATCCTCGCGACAAAGACTGCACGCCATGACGCGCGCGCCACACACGCCCCTTCCGCATCCACGGGCCCACCTCCGGTGATCGATCATGTTTCACGCGACCACGACCAAGAACACATGGGGGGTTTTGGCCCACTGAGGCTCACGCGGCGGAGCTAGCTGTTCTTCTGGAAGGTGAACAACGTCCTAAAAGAGCTTTGGAAACAGACTAGAAGCGTTAGCACCCGAGACGAAGCGTTCGCGTTTGAAGCGCTAGTGTATCTTCCGAGCAGTGGTATACCATGTGCCTCACGCAGCGAGCCGGCGAAGCTGCCATCGCGGGAGGATTCGGCGTGCAAAACTTGAGACGCAATTTTTCTCGTGCAGATGCAGCAAGGATGGTACGTGGCAAATGGTTGATGCTGTTGATTGTAATGTACAATGCCGAAGAATCCTTTGTCAAACCGCAATTCAACCCAAAGACCAGGAAGCGCAGCTGCATGACTTGTCTCTTCCCCACTTGCAGTCTCAAGGCCATGCGACTCAGCCGTTGTTGCCGTCGGAGATGCTCCGGCGATGCCAATCGCGTAAACTGCGGTAAATTGTGCTACCGCTAGACGAGTTGTAAGGAAGGCAAGCCGAATACCATGCCAAGCCCACCCAAGTCTGACACAAAGCTTTGCTCTAGCCGTCATGATTCGTAAAGTCGTGATTGAAAGACCCATCAAAGGATTCATAAACAAAGACAGCCAAGCCGACAAAAGAAATAACCACTGCAATGACAAGGCAACGCACTTAGTGGGAACGTAAAATCGTTAGTAGTTCGAGTCGAGTCGGCTGCGGCTACGCTGTCTCCTTCTCCTTGCAGCCCGGCGGCTATCGGAGTCAGAGTCGCTGTGGCTATCTTCGCTGTACCGATCGTCGCGCCTTCGGTCGCGAGATGGGGACCTAGAATAGTCTCTCTTGCTGCGACTTCTGGACCGGCTCCGGCCACGTTGTTCACGCGCCCGCGATGTCGAACCACTAGTTCTTTTCCTGTACGAGAGAGATGCTGAATCAGTGAAGAGTTCCAAGGGAAATCCGCGGCGTAACCGAAATCAAAGCCAATGCTCAGCGCTCGATAAACCCACAACGTCAACTCCACACAGCTCCACTTACTTGTCGTGCCTCTTCTCCAGTTCTCTGCCGCCGAACGCACCGATACCTGCTCCTATAAGAGTACTTAGCGTCCCGTGTCCCACTGCCCTGCCAGCCAGTCCTCCAGCCAACGCACCTCCCACCGAAGCCGCCAAGTTTTTGTCATGAAGGTCCATACTCTCAAACCTGTCACGGAACTTGTCAGTGACTCGGCTACGAGAGCGACCATGCTGACCAGCAGACCTTGCCCTGTGCCGCCTGTCATCCTGATGGCGGTGACGGCGCGAGGACGAGGAACTGCCATGGCGGTCCGGAGGCGAGTCGTACGCAGCGACCTGGCTGTCTGGGTATGGGTACTGGGCTAGCGAGGGCTGCGAACGCGACGATTGTCGATAGAACGGCGGTGGAGACGGATAGGTATTGCCCGCAGTAGGATAGCCCGCGTTTGAGGAGGCGTAATCGGCGGGATTGTATGGCGCATACCCATTGTTGGGTGGTGGAGGTATAGGCGAGTTCACATTCACAGGCGATGGAGCGTATCCAGCACCTGGTGTGTATCGCGCAGCTGTATGAGACGTTGGCTGAGGTGAGTTAGTAGCTGGACGGCTGAGCAGAGCCGCAAGAGGCGGCTCGTAGGAGGGTAAAAATGAAGCACCAAGCGGAGTGCCGATGCGTAGCGACTCCATGGTGGGAGGAGTATGAAGTGGAGAAACAGGAAGAAGGGGAGTTGACATGTTCGACGGCGACCTGCTCATGAGCTTCGACCGCAGTATTTGCAGCGGCGTCGGCGCAGGGCGGCCTGCCGGAAGTGTCGCGCTTCGACTACGAGAGGTGGTGGTATTTACCTGAGGGGGGTATCCCTGGTCTTGCCTTGCCGACTGCGCCGGGCGGTATGGGTCATATTGTCCACCCGTGGCTGGCGGCGGCGGCGATGCGTACCCTTGCGGGTTGTATTGCCTGTACTCAGAAGTAGGAGGGGGAGGAAATTGAGGCCCACGGTCTGCGCGCTCGCGGTCCATCTGGGCGCGCTCGTCGCCTTCGCCGTCAAACCCGCTGCTGCGCTGGTGGTGGTGCCTTCCGCGACTCGAGCTGCGGCTCAGGCTTCGACTGGGGCTGCGCCCGAGGCTCTTCACGCGGCGACGTCGACCCTGGCGGCGCTGATCGCGCTCGTAGTCACTGTCGTCGTAGCTGCTGTAGCCCAAGTGTTCGCTCGGTGGGGTCCGCTCGCGCTGCGACCGGCGTCTGCCGCGGTCGTTCCTCTGCTCGCTCTTGCCTCGTGAATCGAGTAAAGGGCGTCGCTTGGTCTTGGACTTTGGGTGTCTTTTGTGATCCGGTGTAAAGAAGCCGCCCGGGATCGCTTCGAAGATCCTGTCCGGGAGTTTGTCTGCGCCGTAGTCTAGCGCCTTGAATGCAAGAACAGACATCTTGGGCGGGCCGCCGGCAGGCTACAAAAGCTGGCTGCACAGAGGTGCGGGCTGCTGACTGACGTATGAGTGCGGGCCTGATTGGAGGAGGCCAGTCTGCTGAAGCCGCGAGCAGCCTAAGCGGGGATAGCGTGAGTGTAGTTGAATGGGACCTCTGGATGATGGAGATGGCGTGCAGATGGTGTGTAGAGTCGATAAATAATGAGGTTTCTTGGATGACGGAAGCTTGCGACGACGAGTCAGTCTTTGGCGTTACAGTAACGAGCGCGCAGTACGCTTTAAGGAAGCGGCGATTTCTGTGGCAGTTGCGCTGCGTCCATGCCCATGTGAGGTGCTCCGAGGTGCGATCTGACGTCACCAATCGTTGCCATTCGTGAGACCCTTCCTCGTGCCGCATAGCGCTGCATGACCATTGGTCTCTGGCAGAGAGGCTGGGCGTTATTCTACTCACCGCTCTGCCGCACGGCCTTTCACAAAGAGCCTCAGAAGAATGCCGTGCAGATCGCGCTTTGACACGTAGGCACAAAAAAGCACCCCTCGGCGTGGGGCGACTCCCCTCTCCATCGCTGTTGAACAGCAAAGAGCGCACCCGTATAGTATGGATGCCAGGCTCAAGTTTCAAATCGACGTGCAGTGCTCTTGTAACTCGTCTATGCTTGCTTGTCAGCTACTGTGCGACAGCCAACATACCATCTACATCATCGTTAATTTCGACGTCGATTGACATAGTTTGGCCCAGTCTGGCTATGCCCGCGACAGGCCCGGCTTTCACCTCAGCATAGCTGGGGTCTTTTCCGGGCCGCATCGTGAGTCCCCACTTCAGCTTCACGTTACCCAAGCCACACTTGATCACGCAGTCATGCCTTGATGACGACATGCTCTGGATGCTCTCTGTCCTTCTGCCACCTTCCTCCCATGTTCAATAGCGCCTTCTGGCATCGCTTTGATAACTGTTTACAAAGTGCGATAACATCTCTCCCAGAAGTATGTAAGCGCAAATCATATCACTAGTGGCCTGATGCATGATGCGCGGTGCAACGCAAATGTTCGTTCGTTGCGAGCGTGAGCTAGTAGAGAAGGGTGCAGAAGTTGTCTAGTACCACCGCGCTTCGTACTCAGAGTCGGCCCAATGCGCTCCGAGATTGGCATGCACATCTTTAAGCGCATCATGAATGCACTGACGTAAACAGCCAAACGATCAAAGGCAAAATGGAATCGTATATAATACTATTTGAGAAGTCCATGCCTTCGTCATTCGACTAGACGTCCGCTTCACCCTTACGATACAGCGACCGAAGCCAAGAGCTAGAATCGGCGTGTACTAACTCACGCTATAATACGTCTATAGAAGTGTATCTTGATGATCCATCCTCGATGATCCATCCTCAATGTTCACATATAGGGACGAGCCAAGCGTCTAATTTTAAGTTTGGCCACTGTACAAGTCTATATTGCCGCGCGAACGAGCCACTGTTACGAGCACTGAGCATTTAACGCTGAAAGTAAGTGCTCATTGGGGTTCCGAAAACGTTTGTCACTATGTTCATCAGGCAAGCTTAAAATAAGATGCTAACGTTGGAAGGGGAATTGATATGGGGTATTTCTGTGTCCTGATTTCAACGTTTGACTCCTTATCCATTACCGAGACGCCCAAGAAATAAGGAACGTGGAAAGAAAACTGGTTAGACCTCGCCGATAAGGTCCCCCGTGCTTGGAGGCTGGCTCCGTAGCTGACCCGCTGGCTGACCTGAGCTGTCAGGGACTTCGATCATGTCATCGACCATACGCAAGAATCTCGTGCGGTACTCGTCACTCGTAGTCGTAATGCTCATGGGTCCATGGTCCCTGCCCCATTTGAGAAAGTTAAATGTGTTGACTAGGCCGGTCATCGCCATCGCCTGGACTGCGTCTTTTGCCCAGAAGAAGTCAAGAAGGATGGCCCGATACACCCATTTGCCATCATTTGAGGTGAGCCCAGTGCGCCATGGCGCGTCTTTTCCGGGCGGAACGGGAACGTTGTAGGTGGATGCTGTGGAGGCTGGATATCGGACAAGGAAGAGGCTGTAATCAACTGCATTGTTTTCCTGCAGGATCTTGGTATCCTTCGTTATCTGAGCAACAAGGTCCTCCTTTTGGTCGATCGTCAGTCGAACCTTGTCCGGGAACTCGTCGATCAAGCGATCTTTCACGCTTTCGGGCGCAAGTCTGCCGCCAGCTACATCACGCTCAGGATAGAAGTAGTCGTTCGGCTTCAGGTCATATGTTTCCCATTGTTCTTGATCGTCTGTCGAGCACTCCGACTTGCCGTACAAAATGTTCTCCATCACGATGTGATGTCCAGGCGCGGTACCCAGAGCAGCGCCAATAGTCGGCGCAGGCGAGTATAAGAGGTCGGTGATGCGGACGAGTAGAGAGCCTGGGTTGAGCTCCATGTGCTCGACGTAGGGATTTAGGAGGCGGTCTCGGAAGAAGGATTGCTCGAAGTGGCGGGGAAGTGACTTGAGTAAGAATTTAGAGTTTGGTGTCGTAAAAAATGTCTGTTGTAACGTTGTTAGAGCAAGTTGAGTGCGTGGAGGCGCTCTCATACCGAGCCTGAGTAGCCTAAATCTCCCACAGCGACGAGGTCGGTCCTCTTGTTGTGACTTGTGGAGCGGAATGACTCCGTGTACTCTTCTTCATCAATCTCCCATATTTCGTTCCGTAGTCTCCTGAAGAGCGCTGCTCGGTATCGTGCTAGGGTAAGGTTGAAGACAGCGAAGAAAGCTAGGATCCGCGCAAGCAGACTGGGGCGGTCATCTGTACCATATGCTCTCTTCGGGGAGAAGATTGCGCGCAGGATCGACTTGCTGATGAGGCGTTGTCGCCTGCCCATTTTGAGGGAATTCAAGCCTTTGCGTGGTCGGAGGTATATGCTCTTTGCGCCTGGACATACGGTCGCTGGATAGCAAGCATGTACAATAAACAGTTACGTCATTTCTTGGCAACACGATCCGCACATGAACGAACGCTGGGCGCCCCCATTCACTCCACCCCGCAGCCCCATTCTTCGGCTACTGTGGCTGCCACCTCGAGTTCCACACTTTTTGCACTCTTACCTCCCCACATTGACCCAGCCGCACAACAAAGCTAGACTACAACCAGGGCCTTCGGTGTTTTTCAAGGCTGCCAGTCGCATTTGCAGCATTTGAATTCAAGTGTAGATGGAGTGGCGGAACATCTCAGCGGCTAGTCTCGCCCAATGTTTGAGAAGGCCCTGCATAACTTAAGGGGCGGTCCGGCTCGAGATTCGCCCTATCCATACAGACAACCGTCACGGTCCTAACCAAGCAGACCCTGGCCTATACCACTAAAGGAAATCCGAGAATCACCAACAACACATCACCCGCTCGACGCAGTGGCCAGCTATCTCTCATGCATGCGGCATTAAAGACGATAGCCTGAGATACATGCTTGACCACAGAAGCCTCGACTGCGTCTATGGGGTGATCATCGTGTACTGAATAGTACAGACTTATGCGAGACATAAGTACCACCAAACGTTGCGAGTTCTGGTCAAAAGCTTCGAATACCAACCGGACCAAGTCCGAAGCCTCAATCTTGGACTTCAGAAAGCCGCATTTCGAAACGTGAAAAGTCGTCGCAAGAGCATATGGAGTGCCCAACAGTAGTGTGTGGGGTCGCCGTCTTGCATTGGCCTGCCGCGAAGCAGCGCTCTGGAGCATCCAGCAGGATGGTGGCTCAATTGGCGTTGTACAACATCCCGTGGAGGAAATTCGGAGTCGCAGCAAGTCCCAGGTTGCATAGACAGCGTGAACTCTGATTTTATTAGTCCAGGTCCAGAATACCTCGTATCATGCACGGCATCGCGATCCTGGAACTGCCTTTTTGGCCTCGTAGCGTTCTCCAGCAAACAAACTCAGAGCTGTACAATGGCCTGCCACGTATTATCTACGCCTGATCAATACTTCCGACACTTGGAGCCAACATTCCCCAGACGATTGCCGACTTGAAGTTCCACTATCTAAACGCAAACCGGCCCTATCCCAGTAACGGTGGCTACGCTATCATCAAAAATTCCGTTTCAGCACTCACTTAAAGTTCTCGGCCGTGTTGGCAGCGTAGACTAATACGATTTGTGTGCATTGGTCTGTCGGTAAGCGTTCCGCGGCGGCACGATTTGCGCCTAGATCTGCATTTACTGTTCCTACGCGCACGGTCTCCCACAGTTTGGGGATTTGTGTGGAGTATGTGGAGTATGGAAACGTACAGCTATAGAGGCAACTATGCAAAATAGGCAGTGATAGGTGTTGGGATACCTCGCAAGAGAGAGCCCATATTGCAGCGCCTCCACGAGGTGAAATACCAAAGGATCCGACAATCTGAAGACATGCCATAATCTAGGTATGTAACCATGGCCTTTGGACTCCCCTGGCTCGGCCGATTAGTATATCGGCATGCATGCATGCACAAGGCCAGCGTAAGATGCTATCAGGGGTTCGACGACGGCTTCCCCGATCCTCTAATTTGACGACCCGTACCCCCGTTGTATGGAAAAGCCAAACGCACTCGGGTCCGTGTTCTGCTTGCTTTCATATATTATCTTGCAGCTTTGTGTCACCTACCTACCATCTTCTTCAACCAATACCCCACTCACGCCTGCCGGATCAGGCTGATTACATGCGTTCAGTCATCTTCATCATCTTCACCTTGCATCGTCTCCCCTCTTCTCGTCATCGTCTCAAACGCTTTCATCATGGCAGCTGCGGACATTCAAGCACCGCCTGCTCTCCCTGACTATGTAACGGATCCAGACGCGGTACTCAAGGATACAAATGTGAAATGGCGTTATGGACGGGCTCCAGATTATTCGAAGACCAGACAAGTGTTTGCCGCGAGTAAGTATACTATTCCTGCCAACAACAACGTGCCAACATTTGTTGCGCACCCGTATGAACAGGAGTATGGGACAATTTCAGGTGGACTTGGTAACATGCTTGCCGTCCCATATTCTGGGAAAGTGGTGTTTGCGTCCCGCGGCGTGAGCACAGTCGACGGCAACGACATCTATTCTGGGAAGATGATGAAGTTCGCGAGCAATTCTGGAGATCTGAATTCACACATGTCGCTCATCGACAACTGACCATGTGACCAGCGAAGACTATGAACCATGAAGCTCTCTCCCTACCTCAGCTCGTCGAGAATCTCGTGAAAAATTGGGAAGTCGAAGCCTCTTTCAAACCAACGCTATCCGACTGGCGAACAATTGACCACGAGAAATATTCCTTCGCCATCAATGGGTCTGAGTCGCAGGACGCGTACTACATGTTGAAACAAGGGACATACAACGCGATCATCGCGCCGAATGAGTACTACTCGCCCGAATACTCGGACTTTGCTAGCAGCCACAAGACTTTCAAGAGGATGATGCCCACGTTTGCATGGGAGGTTCTTGAGGTTTACAGTGGTCCGCCGACGGTGTCTTTCAGATGGCGACATTGGGGGTTGATGAAGAATGACTATGTGGGCTTCAACAAGTAGGTCCAAACATTGTAATCGGAGCGAAGACTGCCTTATCATACCAAGTCTTGGGATGCACGGCGAGATACGAACATCTCAACCCATCACCCTTTTTTTGTATGTGCGAATCGCATGCTAACAACCCAATAGCAAGGGAGAGAAAGTTTCGGCCAAGGCCCACGGCGGCGCGATCGATATTCAAGGCGTGACCGTTGCTACAGTCAACGACAGGCTCCAACTCCAGAGCGTTCGCACATGGTTCGACCCGATGGACATGTTCCGACAGATCGCACCCGACGGCGTCGTCAAAAAGGAAGCTGTAGACAAGAGCCTCTCACCGGGAGATGCGCTGGACAGCGACACCACAGTCGAGATTGACCAGACGCTGCGACCGACAGAGGGAGGCTCAACAACGCTGCCCGATCGAACGTCTGCCGGTGATGCACAAAAGCTGATGGAGGCTGCTGGGTGCCCCTTCACCGGGCACGATGGCAAGAGGGCGGCGGCTCCCTACGAGCCTTCGGTGACCATCTCATCGAGGCTGTCGGGCGACAGTGGCGAGCAGAGTAAGCTTGAACACCCAAATACGCCGCTGAGTGACGAGACCATCGAGATTTTGAAGTGTGGCAAACAGGAAGATGCCGATCGGGATCCCTACGTCGAACTCCCGAAGAAGGCTGGATCTTGAGACTGGTAGTCAGTCACTGTGAGCACTTCTCGCATCAAAGCGGCACTGTAGCGGTATAACACGAAAGCGATCTAGTTGCACTCAGGTTCCTATAGACTGTGCGAGTGTGTGATGTTGTGTTTACTACTAGATGAAGAGCGAGGTGCCTCTTGTCCTACATCATCCAGAAGTGATTTGCGTGCTGGGGTGACCTGCAGCCTGCATGTACGACACGCCACCGATCGATCGCGTTTTGCCTTAAACGTCGCCCTTGATTCTATGGCCATCGTTTGCGGACTTTGTTGACACGTTGCGAATACAAGAATGCAGGCAACAGCAACGCTTTCATGTCAACGTGACCGAATGACTGTTTCGTCTTGTCTCGTCACCCATAAAACGCGCCACGTCCGTGGCCAAAGCCCACACGGTGTCAGCAGACCTCGGTGCCTCCACAGTACAGACCGAAGGTAGCCTTTGCTTGGTCACGCCGGCGATCATCAGGATTCTGGTTTGCGCTGTGGGTAGGCGTGGTCTGCCTACACAATGCTTGGCCGGCTAGAGCTGCCTGGAGTGGAGGCGACTCAGCCGAAGCCGCGGAAGTCCCCCTCGGAAGGGATCGGAGCGCGAGCTGCGAACCATGGGCGCGCATTACCAAAGCCCAGACCAGTCATGGGTGACTCCGTGGCCACTGCTGTGCGGCCCTCAATGAATGGCGAGAGCAGGCTTTGGGCACGTCGCTGATTGATTGTTCGCAGACGTGTGAGCGTCGGAGATAAGGATGCTGCTGACACGGTGTCGGCAACTCATCTCGCGTCTCGCGTTGACGTAGGGAGGTGGCAGTTGGCAGCTTGGGCCAAGCAATGCGTGTCATCATTGTTCGCTTCAACAAAGTGCCACAGCCCCAACATGCGGAGATGCTGAGCAAGACGGCTACGGGCGGTGCCGCGACGCCGAGCGGCTTGCGCATTCCACATGTGCGTCTGCTGTTTGCAGTGTCTCGTCGACGGCCGACGCGGCGGCGGAGTAGCCTCACGCTGGGCTTCAGCCGGACATCCAGATGAAAGCTCATCACCGAGCTGAAGCGTGGAAGAACCGTTACAGTCACAGGTGCGCCGGCCGCTGCTAAATGCCCTCATCGGGGCCGGGGAGCAGCAAAGACGGTAAATTGCGCCAGTTCGGGGCCTTTGTCGCGGCGCTGGCCAATGGTGGGCGCACAGTCACAAAGGAGAGAGGCCGCGCAATTGGCTGGGCCGGGCTGGGCTGGCAGTGCGACGACGCAGCGGGGGACAAGCTGAGCCTGTGTACGCAAGCCGGACTGGGAAAAGGAGACCGTGGAGAGGGGCTGCGCGATGGCGCGACGAGCCGCCGCGTTCGCGTCGGGCTTGCTGGCGTCCTCCAGAGCCTGGCTGAGCGGCGAACGCGCCGGGCACGCAGCCTGGCAAGAGGGGCGAGGCGAGGCGAGGCGCAGTGTTGAGTGTCGCAGCGGTTTGCGACGCAGCCTGCACCGCTGCAGCCTGCCGCCGCTGCCATGCGCGAGCGCCCAGAACAGTCACGGTTGTCGAGAGTGAGCATGAGCGCGAGCACGCGGCGGGCCAGCACTGCGAGGAGCCACCGTGCTGCAACTCGCAGGCAGGCAGCACGCTCGCGCGCCAGGGCAAACAGCAAAGAGGTGTGGCTGCTGTCGCCGCCGAGGGCGTGACTGTGGATGAAAATTCGGCGGGCTCTGCCACGGGAGCGTCCCAGCTTGCCACCGTATGATTCATCGCATCCAGGGGCCCGTGCGCGCTGCGTTCGGGCTGGACAGCTGGTGTCGATATAGACCCTCGCCCCCAGCCAGCGCCCTCACCTCCATACTCGCATCAAGATGGTCCCTTCAATACCTCCGCAAGAGCCCCAGGGCCTCATCTGAGCGTGTGCAGCCCATCCACACTGCACGCGAAGAGTCCATCTCTCCTCTCCGCCACTCTCCGCTCTCCGACCCCGTTTGCCTAGCCTTTGGCTTCAGCCAGCAGCGGACAAACCGCGCCAGCGACCTTGCCACAGCTCTGGTGCCTGACAAGACTCATCCCTCACACAAACAGAGTCATTCGCCGACCGCCTTTATATCCCAAAGGCGTACCTGCATCTCCTCTCCCACCCCTCTACCGTCCCTTCCGCATTCGTCGCAGCCGCGCCGAGTGCCGACCGACCGCCACTTCACCCTCGACCTCGACCTCAACAACCACCATCCCGCCCACCTTGGATCGCCCTATACAACTTCACATGCGCCATCACTGGACCGTAATCACTCACCAATAACAACTCGCACCTCTCTTGCACCCGTTTCCGCCGACGCACGAAGCGCTCCGACTGGTGACTCCGCCTTGAGCTAGTCACTACACGAACACTTCACACGACGAACGAACTTGTCGCAATGTCCCTTACCGTGAACGATACTACTCCAGTAACTGTCGCCCAGAAATTCACTACCACTTTTACCATCAAGACCTTCGCTTTCGGGGGTTTCGCCTGCTAGACCTCCGCTTTCCTTCGGAACCTCGAGCTTTCGCGATAGCCACAGCTATCCCAGAGCTCACCTTCGAAGTGTACTGCGGCCAGGTCTCCTCCCAGGATCTTTTAAGTGATTTCTGCGGCTGACGGTTACTGGAGTACTCTCCGGTAGCGCTTGGAGCCCGTCCGATCATCCTCACCGCTGCTCGAACAAGCACCACCCGCAACCGCCAATCGTACCTACATTCCTCGATCGTGCTTCGAATCTCGAAGGCCACAAGACTGTACTCAAGTCTCTAAAGATCACACGATCAAGACGTAGGATCCCATCCGTACGGTTCGTCTATCGGTTCCTTCCTCGGTCACCCCACGACCATTCGACCACACTTTGCCACACAACTCCTGGTCTACCGCGAGGTCAGCACTTCGAGACGTAACACCATAGTGTGCAGTCATCTCCACTCAACCTCTATTAAACACCTCTTGTTAAGGGTGTTGCTTCTTAACGCTTCCCATACATCATGAACGACACTTGCTTTTCCTATCTTGGCAATGCTTCCCCGAGAAGTCATCCATATGCCCCGTCTCTTTCCTCTTCCGCCTCCTCTTCTACATCGTCAGTCTTCTCGGAGGCTGCATCTCAGACTTCCAACTCTACCTCGCTCTCTTCCAGCTGGGGTGCAGAAGAATGGAGCTCCGGTTCCCGACCCATCATCTCGGGATCCTTGGCTTCTCTAGCGCCCATCAGCAGAGTCAGCACCTTTCCCCAGTATCAGGCGCCATGCCGGGACACTGCGCGCGACAGGGTTCTCCCGCCTCTGCGTACGGAGGTCCCCATGCTCACGGAACAGCGACAACATCCTCGCCGGTCGTCGTCAACCATTGGCCGTCAGCCTCCCCAGCTGGTCCGCCAAAGCGATCGCAAGGTCAACTTTGTCGACTGCCTTGTCGGTTAGTATAGCACCTCCAACTCCTCGGTCCCTCCGCTGATTCGTTCCCCTTG
This sequence comes from Paraphaeosphaeria sporulosa, assembly GCF_001642045.1. NCBI lineage: Eukaryota > Fungi > Ascomycota > Dothideomycetes > Pleosporales > Didymosphaeriaceae > Paraphaeosphaeria > Paraphaeosphaeria sporulosa. Next base: position 2,077,077 of record NW_017253365.1, read on the forward strand.
AAGATTCCGCCACTCAAATGGTTGAAGTGATCTGGCCTACATCTGTGCCCGCCAGCCGGTGCGAGTCGTCATCTGGACGTGGTGTGCTTCCTCTGCGCACCTTTATCCAAGAGACTCTGCGCCGTTCTCGGACGAGCTACTCAACTCTTCAGGTTGCGTTGTATTACCTGATCCTCATCAAGGCACATGTGCCGAAGCATGACTTCACTATGGAACAACCTGAGGATGTTGCGTCCGTCCGAGCCCTGCAGTGTGGCCGCCGCATGTTCCTTGCAGCTCTTATCCTCGCGTCTAAGTACTTGCAGGATCGCAACTATTCTGCACGTGCCTGGAGCAAGATCTCTGGCCTCAAGGTGTGCGAGATCAATACCAATGAGATGGCCTTCCTCGCAGCTGTGAACTGGAAACTCCACATCACCGATCCCGTGTGGGATAAGTGGCAGGAGATTGTTCTGCGTCACACTCCGTCGAACCCGCCCCCATCTCCTGGCGGCTGCCTACCCAACACGTGGAAGCACGTCATCCCGTGCTTGACTCCCGAGTTGGATATCGTTGATGTCACTCCCAAGACACCCATTACTCCTGTGCGGCCAACGATTCAATCTTATGCCACTCAGTACCCCGTCCGATCTCCCACGTCGGAGCGGTCGTCCGGATCACAGGAGAGCACGCCTACTCCATCCCATTACAGGGTTCCACGGTTCCTTGAGCCGAATCCTGATCTTCTCCCCCCTACTCCGTGCCTTCCACGCTTGGGTCCCTTGCCTACGCCTACTCTGACACCTCAGTCCACTGTCGCAAACACTCCTGCAGCGGGTGCTATGGCATTTGGCATGAGACGTCCGTCTATGTGTTCTGCAATGGCGCAGGCGCAAAGCTCGTCTTTGGCGCGCAGCTGCGTCGACCAATACACCCCCAGCATTAGGAATGGATTGGAGGCCTACCACTTCCCCAGCCGACGTCCCTCTCTTGCGCCCTCGACTGCATCGTCTGCCTCATCGCCCGAGTCAATGATCACAGACAACTCTCGCTCTTCGCGTGCGTCCTCGATTTCGTCCGTCTCGTCTGCTGGCTGGGCGCCGAATCAGGCCAAATTGGCCCGATTGGCGACGTGCCGCAGCGCGAGGCTGCCGTATCCTGCGCTGTCGAAATGCAGCGAATATGCTGTTAGCGATGTCATGTCATCACCAGACCTCGATAGCTTCCACATCGATGATTCCGATGCTACCCCAGTCAAGGTCGACAGTCCCGCCGAGATCTCCATGCCTGCCGCCAAGGCGAACAAGAAGCGTGGTCGATCGAATACGGACTTGCAACAGAACGTTCGCCATTTACTTCAGGATTCCCGTTCTAATTCTTACGGCCCCTCTTACGGTTCGAGGATTGTACTGCCCGACCGCTCGGTCGCTCAGTCTTTCGTACCCACACCTTCTGGCGCGGAGTTGAAGGGGCTGCAGTCCCCCAAGTCCACCGTGCCGGAACGTCGGGTGCCGTACCAGAAAGAGTTCGGCAAGAAGCGGACATGCTGTGGAACCGAGGCCGCCCAAGGTTTCCGGCGCTCAGGCCCTGGAATGTGGGAAGGCGTGCTATAGAAAGACCGAAAGTATGAAGTCGACAGCCACAGCGTGGACTTGCGGAATAGCGGGCATAGAGATGCCTCTTTCCACCGAAACACCTTCGCCGCGTATATTCTCTTCAACGCTTGCATGTGCTGAAGAAATCCTTTCCCTCTTCTCACGTCCGCTCTACTTGTGTCTGGACATCACACACCATCTTGAATCATCCGTTTTTGAGAACAGTTAATTTCCTTTGTTGGCCAGGCGTTCTTTTTGACATGGCTCCACGGAGCTGTTTTTGGTGCGGATTGGTGCATACATCTGTCCGAGATGGTTCGGACGGAAGGAGTTGGGGATGTGTAATCCTATCCGCTTTGGCTTTGGAGAATTTTAACATTTTGCTACAATGATTGGATTGGACTGAAATGGACTGGATGGAGGGTGTAAGCTATTATAGTGGTGAAGGGATTTTGGGGGGGATAGTAGTAGTAGTAAGTAGTAGGTAGATATGGATCTTTGTCCATCTACGTGGGTTTCCTTTGGTGATGGTGATTAAGTGAAGGTGTGAACAAATGGTATTGTTGATGAGTGTGCTGACGGTTTGTTTAGGTTGCTGTTCGAATGTTGCGATGCCACGCGTTTTCGACGAACAAGGCGCGCGGCAGATTGACATCGAAACGTCCTCTCCTGGTCTCGATCCGTCTGTTACGATTTCGCTTCACCTGAAGCCATGGACTCCTTAGCCGGAGGAGGGCCATGTACAACCCACACCACTCGCAGCTTTAGCGACTCTTCCAAGGTATGTGCTCGGTCCTTATACCACCACCATAGCAAGGCGCCGATCCTGTGCCACTGCCATGACCTGTAGTAGAAGAGACAGGACAAAGACGTCCCTAATGTCGACGCCACCGTGTTGCCGCTGTCCGCGCTTTGGGCCGCGTTGCTGGGTTATGCCTCACTGGCAATGTTTCACATGGTGTATATCAAGAGTCGTGGCGCATGTACGCTTTCGTTGCGTTGATTATTCAGGCCTCGATGGCGACGGTGGTCAAAGCTGCCACAACACGGGTTTCCTACACCGCGATGCCACCGGGTGCCGTGCGGTGGAGGCACGCTTGCAGACCTGAGCGGGTACACGGTGCTCGCGTGATACCGAGATAACTACGGGTCCGCACGTTGACCTTGCCGGCAACCGCAGCGCTGTTGATTCCTCTCCTTGCGCACCTTGGTTTGGGGCGCCGATTCACCACCGTACAGTACGTGCATCTTTATGGTGCTGGTGGTGCCTAGGCTTGGAGGAGACGCGCTGGGTAGGCTTCCACCTACATCTGCCTGGCCGCTGCAAGGGAAGCATTTGGAGGCGCGGCTAGACGTACAAGCCACTTTATACACTACTAGAAGTACATCGTGTTAATAATCTGTATATCCCTATGCCTGATACACTAGTTGGCATCGATCACACCCTCTCCAGGACTGTTGTGGTCAAGTCAATTGGTGCTGAGGGCGGCGGCGGCGGCGGCGGCGGCGGCTTCCATGACACCACAGCTCCATAGCTCTCTTCCACGTCGATCTGTCTGGTCAAAGTGTGTGACAGTATGATTCCGGAGGTGGCCGACGACACTATAGCGTGCATGAAGATTCACTCTTACACTCCAGACCACAGCTAAAGTAATCCTCAAGCGTCCTCCTGTGATTGTGCTCACCAATCTCACTATCCTTCTCCAAGACAATATTTGCATCAAAGAATGCTCAATGCATCTTTCCATACAAGCATAAATACATGGCCTGAGGCCCCACGTACTTGCAACATACACACTCTATGCCTGAGCCACTCCCCCTCCTAACATCTATCCTATCCTATCCACACCCCTAGCTCATCAAAAGCCTACACACACTCTCGACATTCAAACCCCTCAAATCCGCATAATGCTGCCCCACGCCCAAAAACACCACCGGGATCCCCGTCGCATGCACCATGCTCACCAGCGTGCCCACCATATCGCCCACGGTATCGCACTTGCTGATGACGAAGCCATCCAGGCCCCTCCCCGGCCCAAAGCTCTGGTTGAAGTTGCGCGCCTGTGCGACCGAGTCGGAGCCCACGAGCGCCTCGCCCACCATGAGGATCTTGTCTGGCTTCGCGAGCTTGCCGAATTTCTCGAGCGACGACATGAGGCGCTGGTCGTTGTGCCGCCGGCCCGCGGTGTCGATGAGGACGACGTTGAAGTCCGTTTTCGCAGCGTGCGCGACAGCGTCGGCCGCGATGTTTGCAGCGTCCTTGCCGTAGCCCTTTTCGAAGAGATCGACCTGCCCGCCCTCGCGCTTGCTGAGCTCCTGCAGGTTGCGCACGTGCACGCGGAGCTGCTCGACGGCGCCGGAGCGGAAGGTGTCTGCTGCGGCAATGAGCACGCGGTGGTGGTTTTGGAGCAGGAAGAAGGCGATTTTGGAGAGGTTGGTGGATTTGCCGACGCCGTTGACGCCGACGATGGAGAGGACGTAGGGGCGGCCTGCTGCGTTGACGGTTTGAATTTCGCGGAGTAGGTCGAGGGAGGAGGTGGGTGTGAGGATTTTGGCGAGGGCTTTTTCCATCGAGGTGCGGATTGTGGCTTCGACGGCTGTGAAGAGAGGTCAGTATATGGTCACGTCAGGCTAGAATGGCACTCACTCGTGAAGGAGCTGGTTTTGAGACCCACGAGGTCTCGCTTTACGCTGTCGCATAACCGCACCGCGGCTTCTCGTGCGACGTTCTTCTTGAGCAAATGGTCCTCCATGCCCTTCAGCGGCTTGGCGAGGTCCTCTTCTGTGAGTGTCTTTCCGCCTACTACGTTCCGGAACAGCCCTCCTATAGCGCCTAAGCTCGACCCTACGAGACCACCTCCAGACGCCGCCGATGCGGGTGCCTCCTTCTTTGCGTTCTGCTCCGCTATTATCTGGTCCATTTCCATATCAAGATCTTTGAGCACAAACTGGCCTTTGCCCGTTCTGCTGCCCCACGACTCGGGGTTGATTTCTGCCAGGGCCTCGCCCTCTGGTGCCTCGTCCCCGAGGTCTGATTGCGAGTAGTCCAACACCACGGACGGGTCGTCCTCTTCGGCACCAAAGTCCCCCCATACTCTGTTTTTCTTGGCCGAGCCCTTGCCCTTCCGCTTCACTGACGCTTCGTCCCCCGACGACACTGGCGCGGACGATGCCGCGAACTTCTTCTTGTTTCTTCTCGACAGCTTTCCACCGGGCCCTGCTTTTCCGGCGAGCAGGTGGCTCTGCGCAGGCGTGCTCGGGCGCGAGGTATCTGGTGTGGGAACCGGAGTCGAATCTGCGGATGTGTCGTACAGGGGCTTTTGCAGCTTTTGCAGAGGTACCGTGGGGACAGACTCATCTGCGCTTTCGTTGTCTGTGCTGGAGGGAGGGGTAAGTTTTGTGCCGGGCGCGGAGAAGCCGCTGTCGCTCTGGCCCTCGAGGTCTTGTATCTGGCGCTCAAAGTAGGGCGCGAACTTGTCGCAGTTGAGCACGCTGCCGTGCTTGCTGCTCAGCTGCTCGCCGTACAGGCCGACGAAGAGGGCGCGGATGTTGTCGAGGAGCTTGTCTATCCACGTCATGTGCACCAGCGACTGGTAGACTGCCTGCGCCCGTGTCAGTGCACTGCCTGCACGGCTCTGCACGTTCTGCATGCGCCGAAGGGCCGACGTACCACAAAGATGAGCCCGAGGTCCTTTGCGGTGGTCCACTTCAGGGTGTAGCCCTCCTTCCGATATGCCGGTTTCGAGCCCGCATCGTCCTGGTGCAGCGGCACGCGCTCCTCGATGAAGACATCGCGGATGAGGCTGTTGATGACGTGGGGGCCGACGGGCGAGTATCTGCGCGACCACAGGACGACGCCCGAGGTGGTCAGGATCTCAAACGTGTCGAGCATGGTGCAATGTGCCGTTGTCTGCGAGGTTTGTGGGCGCGGCGGCGGGCGAGAGCTATGACGACCGGGGGGGCCTTGGCGAAGCCAGATGGGCGGAATGCCAGCTGCGGGCGCCAGCACCAAAATATTGGAGCCTGCGGGAGCGCCTTTGACCGCCCAAGACACTCGCTCGCTCGCTCGCTCGCCCACCGACACCCGCGCCTGCCCTCCGCCTCGACCGCCCGCAGCGAGCGACCGACGCCCGCCATGTACCAGAACCCGCCGCCCGCGCACTCGCCGCCGCTCCACCACCCCGTCCCCCAGCACGTCTCGACCGTCCCGCAGCTGCGCTCCCCGCCGCCTCCCCAGCCGCCCTCGCAGCCCCAGAGCGGCTATGGCTACGGCCAGCAGCACGCCATGCCCGCCCAGCAGGGCGCCTACGGCGGCAACATCCCGCCCGCGTTCGGCGGCTTCATCAACGACCCCACGGCCCAGCTGGGCTTCCAGATGGGCAAGAGCGCCATGAACGCGGGCCAGGAATACGTCGAGCAGAACGTACGTCCCCACGCGGCGGCCAGGCCACGACGACGATGCTGATTTCGAATGACTGCAGTTCGGCCGCTTCATCAGCGTCTCCGCCCTCAAGCACTACTTCAACGTCTCCAACACGTACGTCGCCAACAAGCTCTGGATCGTCCTCTTCCCCTGGCGCCACCGCCCCTGGTCGCGCCAGCAGCGCATGGCCAACAACCCCTCCGACGTCTTCTACCTGCCGCCCCGCGAGGACATCAATTCGCCCGACATGTACATCCCCATGATGGCCCTGGTGACCTACATCCTCCTGTCCACGCTCCTCGCCGGCCTCCGTGGCGCCTTCAAACCCGAGCTCCTCGGCTACACCACCACCCAGGCCATCTCCGTCATGCTCCTCGAGATTCTCATCATCAAGCTCGGCACCTTCCTGCTCAACATCAGCAGCTCCTCCCAGCTGCTCGACCTCGTCGCCTACAGCGGGTACAAGTTCGTCGGCGTCATCGTCAGTCTCCTGCTCACCAGCCTGTTCAGCCAGCTCAACTTCGGCGGCGCCTGGATCTCCTGGGTCGTCTTTGTCTACTGCTTCAACGCGAATGCTTTCTTTCTGCTGCGTAGTCTGCGCTACGTACTGCTTCCTGAGTCGAACCCGCAGGGCGTCGGGGGCGGCGCCGCCGGGTACACCAGCTCGCGGAGCCAGAAGAGCGCGAGGACGCAGTTCTTGTTTGTGTACAGCTATGTCATTCAGCTGGGTTTCATGTTGTGGTTGAGCAAGGTTTGAGCGGCAGCATTCTCTGCGGACAAGCGTAGATGTACAGTGCGAATGAGAGCTACGTAGCGTTGAGACACCATCGAGAGCCTCAGACCACGAAGGCCCGTCGCCGGAGAGCAAGGAACCTGTGAGCAGAGTCCTTGGGGTTGGACCGTTGTTGTACTTGTAGCGCGTATGTTGCATGGCTCGGCGTAGCGTCAATGAATCCTGGCACCATGTATCCATGCAACCTAGAGTGCCGTGAGTTGACCCACAACTCATTGTGCAAAGATAGATATGATCAACACTGAAGTACATGAACGGGATACAAACTTCCTGTCATGAGACCGCCTGTCTTAACTCAAGTACCGAACTGCGATGTAAACACTTTGCGCACAAGGTAGCCTGGAATGACTCAAGACATTCATTAAGCCTGGACAGGTGAATACGCATAACCCGCCGTGCCATAAATCACGACGCTATCATCCCTACCATTACAACACTCTCCACTACCCCCTCTAACCCACGAACCTCTGCGCATTCTCCGGCTTGCAACCCTGGTGCGGTGCCAGCTGCCACATCTTGACCTCGGAGATCTCCATCCAGCCCTGCTTCTCCCAAGTAGGGTACCACTCCCTACGCGCGTCCCAGAAAAGTTTCGCGGCATTGTGATCACGGTCCAGCCAGGGTTTGCCTGACCTATTGTCCTCGAACCAGCCGTTGGTTGAACCAACGCCTACTTTGAGCACAAGGTGGAACTCCCGGTCGAACGGCGCCGAGTGCGTGCCCCACTCCCAGGGGTTGACGAACCGGGTTCTGATGGAAAGTCAGTCCGTGATGAGTACCCTGAGTTGATGCAGGCTGGGTCAAGCAAACTTACCCATTGCGGTCGGCTGTGGGGAAGTCGCCGTACTCCCAGAAGGGCTTCTTGAAGTGCGTGTAGGCGACTTGCAGGAGGCGTGTGTCAATGTACGTGAAGATGTACTTGTCGGTCCACTACGTAAAATGAACCGAGTTCATCCAGCCTACACTATAGCGAGACCATAACGTACCTCAACACCAAACTTGTGGAAGCGGTCAGAGAAGGTTTCACGGTAAGCTGTGCTCTTGACGTTATTGCGCCACCAGCCATCGAGCTCAACGTTCGGCCCAAAGTGCAGAGTGCTGGCGATGATGTTGTTGCCTCCTTGCTTGTAGGTGAAGTTGTTTCCACGGGATTGCGCGATATCGATCTGGCCTGACTTGGGCCATTCTCCATATGTATTATTCTTCGGGTACATGATGATTGAAGGCCACAACCAGTCGCCCACGGGAAGCTTTGCGGTGACTTCAACACGGCCGTACCTGATGGACCCTCCTAGCATAGTGTTGACACTGGCAGACTTGACCGGGTTAACGATGGTGCCGTTGGTAGTATTGGTGGTCGCTACACAGTCAGTCCAGTCCTTGCTATGACAGCCCCGATTGCGAAGATCGATGACGGTGTCGTTGTTGACGAGCAATTCGTCCTGTAGGGTGGGCCTCAGGTACAGTATTCCGTCGTCGCCAATCCAAACATTCTCTATGTCCTTAGTCGTCTGTTCGAAGGAACTGCTGGGAGAAAGTCAGCATAGTGCCTCGAGGTTAAAGTCAGACTTCTTTACAAAGTCAACCGTTCAGCAAAACTCACCCAAACCCTTTGACGCCGATCTCAGTGGTCCACACCGACTCGTTGAGTTTACCAGATGAGAAGTTGTCGCTCATGACCTCGCAATAGAGATTCCGCGAGACACTGTGGTAACCCTCCCAAATGAGAAACCCAGCGATACCGAGTCCAATCAGGAAGCCGCACATCGGAATGATCGTCTGCCATTTCTCTCGGGGGTCTCTCTTCTCGTACAGCCACGGCTTGTCGATTTTGCTCTTGTCCTTGATAAGTCGCGACTTGAAGTACTTCGCTTTGCCGGGAGGATGGTAGGTCTTTGTAGTGGAAGGGCTCCTTCCGGTAGTCGCGGTGTCTGTGGAATTGTTTGCGCTGCCGCTCCGGGCTGGAGCTGGGACTGGCGTGCCAGAGGCAGTATCCTTGCCAATAGGAGCAGGATCAATCTCGTCATCAGCATTGCCGTTTGCTCTTCCCACTAGGTGGCGTTTGCGGGCACCATGGCCCAGATCATGCTCTGCGGCACCGACTGGCTGGGACGGAGGCTGGAAAGTATTCACAGGGGGCCATGAATACTGCTCAGGCTTCGACTGCGAGGAAGCATCCATCGTGATAGATTGCGTATAACGATAGAGATGCAAGCGATGGAGGAAAACTGCTGCAATGCGCAAATGTGAGGAGCAGGTCAGCGTTGCATAGAGTAACTCAACATATCGATAATTTCAAGGCAGGCGGCCATTGTTGGATGGGTAGGTGGACCCCATGGTTAGAGCGCTGAGTCCTACCAGGAAGGTGCGAGAAAGTTACTTCCCGTACTGCTATATAGTACTCCCTATTGGCCACAGTCGGTCAGAAATTTGTGCACATTCGCACGTGGGCACGGAATGGATCGCATAGCCACAGTGTTCCATGGTTGTAGAGTGCTGAGCTCTTGATAGCGCCGCGTGAACGCAGCAATTTCGAGATACAGGACTTGGTCCAGAGCGCTTCATTCAGACAAGTCCCTGCACGAGCGAGTTTGCAGAACCAGTATAGATAAATAATCTTGCTTCTTGCCGTCTATGCAGGGCCTCAGTATTGTCAATCACATCTCTCAGCTTGCCACGGACAAGCTCAGGTAGATGCCCCACAACACGCCCGCCGAGCACCCAAAGACCACCCTCTTATCTACCGGCACCCACAGAAAGCTTGCTAGCGACACCGCTGGCCAGAACTTGTATCCGTCCATTATCATTGGCCAAAACCGCTCGCTCACATCCGCCTGCACTGTGCTCCACGATGCGTTGTCCTTCGCGCTGGAATCGTTCACGTAGGCCATGTATACGAGGAACATGAGCGTGTTGACTACCGCGCCTATCGTTTGGTCGAGAGTAAACTTGGCGACCAGGTTGCGCTTGCTGGTGCGGGTGGTCTGAACGGACTTCTCTTTGATCTGCTTTCCTAAGGGCTCGGCGGGCACGTTGGATGGAAATGTGTCCTCGAGGAAGGTTTGCCAGAGAATGTTGGGCGGGTTGCTGATTATGCTGAAGATGGCGAACTTGAGGATGGGAGGGAGGCTAATGGCGAAAGGTGTCTACAACAATCATGTTAGGAACCCGTATCCTATTATATATAGGAGACGTTCTACTCACGTCTTCTTTGTACGACGTAAGGGCTTGCGCGAGTATGTTGGACGTCACGCTGAGCACCGCGCCCTGCACCGTCTGCGATACCATTGCTGATGGCATTATGGCGAAGCGCGTCTATCTGCGCGCTGCTAACGTAAACTCGAGTAGCAGTAGGAAGGGTATCGCCGCACAAAAATAGGAGATCAAGCGTAAGAAATCTATAAGGGAACGAGAGAAAACACGCTGGCATGTTCTGCGGTCAGGTCTCAGGAACGTTTGATGTGGTGCTTGCTTGGCACACTACACGCTGCGCGACGGCAATGACGCAAACGCGTTTCGGTGCCCGGGCGCGGCTGCGATCATGGAGACTACAATATGGATCTGATACTGTACGTCTCACATTTGGCCTTTGATATACTCCACACATTCGTCACCCGCAACCCTCCCAAAGACCACACACTCCAACAGCGATGATCCTCCTAACCTATTTGCGCCATGAACACCGCCCGCCACTTCCCCAGCAGCCCACAGCCCCTCTATCCGCTCATCATCCTTCTTTAACACCTCTGCCTTCTCGTTGATGACTACACCACCCATCGTGAAATGGACGACCGGCGTGACGGTACCAACATAAACAACAGATTCCGGAGTCGGTTCCTTGAGCTTCCAATGCGCGAACTGTGTCCGACCAAATGGATCCGCTTCCTCCCCTCGCACCACCTGGGAATATCGTGAGATCTCTCCAAGGGCGCCTGGTGCAAGGTCCGAGATCGTACTCCTCTTCATCAATCCCTTGAAAATGTAGAAATCGACGTGCGACCTCGCAGCTTCGTAAACACCTTCATCCAGCACCAACTGAACACTCCACTGTTTCGGCAACGCCTGCTCGGGCAGCGTCGCCGTAATCGCTCCCGTCACCTTCTCCCTGGTATCCAGCTCATCAACGAAGCGCTTCCCGTTCAGCAGCAGAATACCGCCGTCGCCTCTCAGGACCTCTGCAGCTAGAAACTTGAGGGGAGAGGATGGCGCAGCAGGATCAACGAAGCCAGTCGGATGCACCTGGACGTACTCCATGTCGATGAGCTGCGCGCCGACCGCTGTGAGAAGTGGCTGTGTCCCTGGCCGAGGGTCGTTCGTGGATGGGTAGCCCGCGAGATCAGGCCTGTACTGCGCGAGCAAACCCTCTGCATCGCCGCCGAAGCCACCTGCTGCGAATATGACAGGCCCTAATAGCTTCTCTCGATGTCCATTTTCGCTGGTGTATTCTACACCAGTGACGCGATGTTCAGAGTGCAAAACTTTGGTAACGGTACAGGAGGTCTGCAATTGGAAGATCGGTGACGAATTGAGTGATTTGAGTAGTGCAGACGTGATCGCAAAGCCCGGCGGTGTCTGTCCCGCTCCCCTGTGCGTCCTGGGATGCGTATGGCCGCCCATGATCGATACTTTGGATAAGTCGACACCCTTCTCCTGGACAAGCCACTCAATCGCATCCTTAGAAGACTCCGTAACTTTCGCTATCAAAATTTCTCGATGTTGAGTGAAAGAGACCATTGCTTTGCCCGCAGACTTGACTGTATCCGAGAAAAAGGCGTTGTCGTGAGTCGGCTGGTACCGTGTTGGCGCTCCATTGATTCCAGACGACGCTTTGATGCTGTTTCCTCCCGGCTTTACGCCGCGCTCTAGCATCCTGACAGGCACATTTTTGGCTATCAGCTGGCTCGCTGCGCTCAGACCAGCAAGTCCTGAACCCACGACGATGGCAGCTGTTTGTGGTGAAGTAGGTGAGGGCATTTCGTTTGCAAAGTGGGCGTAAGGGCTGTTGTACAAGTACGCAGCAAAAAGCCCGAAAAGGGCGAGCGTAAAGAGTGTCAATCGTAGTGTACCGCTCATTTTTTTTCATTTGCTTTAGGGAAATCTGAGCCTTTTGTATCGAATGGGTCGGCTGAACTAGTTGCGCCTCAGAGGTCAGACCACACTCACGCCGCTTACATAGGTATCAGGTGAACCTCGAAATGTCTGCATAAAGTCCAACTATAGCCTCTCGTGAATGATTTACATATAATTGACCTGATCGCTTCTTGAAGACGAGCAAAGGCTCACTTTTTTTTGTTTTGCGCATTCTCTTTTCGCCAAGCTTTTGCGGCGTACTACTTCCCTGGTCAACAAGCGTCACAATCACACTATGGGGAAGAGCACGAGGATGGCGTTGTGGAAGCTTCTTTCATATTGAGGACCTAAAGGTATTACAGGAGAGAGATGTGGTTCGCACCGCATATATACAGTCGTTGTACTTATCATACATCGATATGTGATGCGTGCGACTGGTGGGTTATCGGGGTTCAGGCGTGGTATTGAGCGTGCAGATGACATTCCAGCGACGGCCTTTTATCATGCACTTCGCCTTACATGGAAATTTAAACAGATTCGCCATGGACCAACACATCCTCGTGAAAGGCCGGCCGCCGATTGATATCAATTGCCGAAGACTGAGCCCTCGTCCTCGTCCTCGTCCACCTCTTCATCCGACTCCTCGCGACCAGCTTATTCAAGATCCGCCTCTTCTTCTCCTAGATAAGCTTAATTCTCTGCCTGTGGCGGCATTTCTACCTGGGCCTTTCCCTTCTCCGTAAGACTCAGATTGATGTCAGCAAAGTGTTCACCCTGACGAACGTCGAGCAAGCCCTTCGTTCCCAGCGTAAGAGTCATCATGAGAGCTTGGGATGCGATAAACTTGTTGTTCGTATTGAGCGGAACGACCTCGTCGAAGGAGACCTCATCTACAACAGTGGCAGTATCGGCATGCGAACCTGACCCCGGAGCAATGTCCAGATCGATGCGGTTGCGCTTCTCGTGAATGGCGTCGGCGACAAAGATCAAGAAGTTTCCGCCCTCCGCAGTCGGAGCTTCTCGAACGCGCGAATCCGGTCCGGCAAACATGGCTTCGGGCATGTCTGAGCTGATGCCTGGGCCTGCGACGCCATAGTCGTCTTCACCCAGGTCTCCAAGATCGCCTTCCGCATCGTCCAAGAATTTCAGAGCATCCAGTCCACCTGGATGACTGCGGCGATGAAGTGGCGACTCGGAGATCATGCGGGCATTGCGACCTGTGAGCGACGAAGGCGGCGCGGATCTGACCAAGCCAACACGACCTACGTAGCAGTCACTACGTTAGTGCATCTGCAGTAGACACTGTAAAGACTTACCGCTCAGAGGGACAGCAGAAGAGCCGCGCACAGATGCGGTGATGTTCCAGGGCATTTCTGAGAAGCGTCGCTGGTCATCGAGAGGTGGCTGTTCCTCTCGTGGCAGCTCGACATCGTCGCCTCCAAAGATAAACAAGCCCTCATCTTTTTGACCACGTCCAACCTCTTCCTCGAGCTCATCCGTCCGCTGGCGCACGCGGCGCGATTCTTCTTGCGTAGCTTCATCGATGCCGCTGTCACGATCACGCTTCGAACGCGCACCACCCTTGCGACTCACACCAGTGAAGAGCTCGAAGAGATTGTTGCCAATAAATCGATCAAAGGGTGTAGGGCCATTGATCCCTTGCATGCGAGCTGCAATGCCACCAATACCGGAGCCCCACAGCCAGAATTCGGCATTCTTCTTTGCGAGCTGATTGATTCGATACTGGTTCTTGTGCTTGGAAGCCTCTTTCATGTTGGTCAAGTAATTGGCATTCCAGTCAGCAAGCTCTTTGTTTCGAAGCTCCATCGTGGTATCGTTATTAAGGACTCGTGCCGTGCGCTTCTTGCGGCGGATGGGGGCAACAACTGTATCTGATGACTCTACTACTTCTGAGGGCTGATCTTGTAGACTGCCGCCGCCTGTAGGGAAGGCCTCGCCTTCAGGCAGATCGTCCTCGAACATGGGGAAATCGATGTCCATTTGATTGTCGACTTGCTGTTCGAAGTAAGTTAGTATTCGAGCAATGAAAAGGCGTAGTGGAAGATGTGTGTTATTTCTACGCTAGGCAAGGGGCAGGTGATAGAAAGAACGAGCCCTGTGAGGATTGTACTCATTTGCAACAGAAACCCCACGTATCACTTACCTGATCTCGCTCGCGTAGACCGTCTTCATGATCTTGCCTCACTTTGGCGCTTGCTCCTGCATCGCTGTGCACTGTACCCCCTCCTGGAGCTGCTGGGGTTCCCACATTGAGATTCGTTTCGATTAGGTCAACGAACTCGCCATTCTCATCGAACGTGAAGTCCGGCGCATCTGGTACTCGAAATTCAATGAGTATGTATTGACCTACCATGATGGCGTCGTGGAGGCACTCACCTATCATGTCGTCGACAGCCACCTGACCACCGATGCTGCTGCGGCCATTGCCTTGGAGCACAAGCCCATCGGGGCCGACGGATGATGATGTAGGGAGAATGAGTCCTACGGCTGGACCTGGAGTAGAAGGATCCTGTTCCTGTTGGAATTCGAACGGGGTTAACGATTGTGACTCGCCCGTCGTACGTAGTGGAGGAAGCATAGGACCACGCTCCAATTCTGCGAGGAGTTCCGGCGGCGGCATTGCGAACTCGGGAAGGAACGATGGATCATCTTGCAAAATGAGCTGATCTGGCCTGTCGATCGACCGTGAGCATGAGACTAGCATTGAGACTGGAGAATGCCATGCTCACCTGGCTTTGCCAGCGTGTGGATCTAAGGCTGCGCCCTCAACCGACCGCAACATCAGATGCATCGAATTATACATATTCTGCGCATCAGAAAGAACATAACCGCACTGCTGAAGATACACACGAGAGACGCCATACCTGGGTCCGTCAGTACCGGGAATGAATTGAGGTTTCAAAGACTTACAACAAGTTGCCCTGCAGACGCAAAGCCATCGGGGCCGCCGGATTTATGATGGTCCGACATGCTTCTGGTACATCGACATCTTGTATGGCCTTGCGATTGATCTTCTTGGAGGTTGATTTCGCGCCGAGAGTTGCAACGAGCCTTCTTCTTGTATGAGTGAAGCTATTGCTAGGGAAGGTGCGACTCACCAGACCTAAAGTCACCTCGTTAATATCGATGGCCTAACGAAACAAAAGGAAAGCGAGTCGAGTATAGTCAAGGAGCTACTTACAGTTGCCACGCCATACTTGCGCGAGGTGAGAACTGCGGCAGTCAGCTACGTGACTGCGCAAACAAATGGAATACGTTTACCCTCGTGGCTATAGAACATGGCGCTGGATGGTAGACGCGATGAAGAAAGAGACTAGTACAACAAAGAACAGATCGAAAATATAACGAAAGCAAGTGCGAGTATCCGAGTGCACGATCGCGGAGATGTATAGGGACTTGGGAAAGTGAAGGGAGCAAAGTTGGCTTGGCGCGTGCGAGCAGACACGGTCGAACGCGTCCGCGTTGGCTTCGCCACGCGAGAAGCACAAAGAGCGAGTGAATGTGAAAGGTCAAATCCGAGACAGCTGCTATACATTTGCTTTGTGGGCCTAAGTATGCCATAACCTCTACTGCTTTTCGTACATTCATGAGCCTCTATGCAACGCCAAATGACATGCTTCACTGCTCATTGTCATGTCCAGCACCGAAGGTGAAGACAACCATCGAACGCCCCGGCGAGTGAGGGTCACCCTGTCTATGCGTTGTTGCTCTCGTCAATGGTGGCCAACGGGACGGCGCGGTAAAGGAGGATCAACGCTGAGTGACTCTGACCTAAGAACAATTAGCTGATGAACAGGCACGCAACATGACGTACTTACCACCACCGGACAGTGTCTGGATCCTCTCAGAATCGACTTCCGAGACTTTGTCGTCGTTGAACCACCACCATTTGCCGTCTTCCTCTTTCCTTTTCCCCGTTACTGGATCCTTTGTGCCCTGCTTCTTCACAAACGAGGTGTAATGACCGCTATCGGCACTGGCACCCTGGTGTGTTATGATTCCTCTAAGCTCATAGAGACCAGTTTGGTTCGCCCCTTCGTCCGCGGCCATCTTCGAGTCAACCAGGGCAAGAAGTTCTTTCTTGGCGTTCAGGATAGATGCTGCCCTCTCCTCCTCAATCTGAGCCTCCGTCTTATACTCAACATCTGGCATCTCCACATCTTCTTCCTTGGCCTTCTCGGCAGCCTGCTTGGCCTCGGACTTCTTCTGGAGAGGCTCCTTGGTATTTGGGCCAGCATCGTTCTCCTCACCAGCTTTCATGCGGCGCTGGCGCTTCCGGGCACGCTCAACATCCTCCTCCTCCTTCCGGATGTCGCGAATCTTGTCGCGGACCGGAATCAAAAGCTTCTTCAAATCATCCGTGCAGAACTCGACCGCATCTAGCTCCTCAGGAAAGGTGACCTTCCGCATGATCTTTGCTTTCTTATTAGTTGTTCTCCGCCAGTCGAAACGCACAAAGTGCACGGTGAGATACTTAGGGAGTCGCGCAATGCGTGATGTCTTGGTGTACAACGCATCCCGCCCCAAAGCCTCAGAACGTTTTTCGATCTGTTCCTTCAGCCCAGCGGCCAGCCCATCACGAAGATGATTCGTGTCGACAGTGATGTGACAGTTGAGCTTGAAAAAAGTATCTTCGCTCTGCACAGGTTCCTCGCCACCTTCCTTAGCCGCAGGCTCGTCGCATTCCATGACAGACTCGAACTTCCCCGCCATGTATTTGTCAATGAAGGACAAGTCCTTTGCAGCCTGGCCATTAGATGACCCCTCGTCCTTGATCTTGAGCTTTTGCCGAAGCTGGGATACAATTTGTGACCATGCCTCTTCTGCGTCCTGCTGTGCGTAGCCGTGACCGTCCTTGGACTTTTGCGCGAACTGAGGGAAAGCTGTTCGGAGGGCGTTGAGGAACATCAGCGGAGGGAAGCCCTGCTGGGTCTCGGACATCTGCTTGAAGAGATCGCGGAGGCTGCCTGTGAGGTCCATGGAGGCGCCGAGGCCACCGAGACCAAACTGGCTGAGCTGGCTTGCTGAGCTTGAACCGGCATTGCTGGATCTGTTAGCGGTTTGAAAGGCGACCAGACAGTAGCGACCGGCCGTACCTGGCGGAGTATCGCAAGAGCTCTTCCTGAAGCTCAGGGATAGATCGCAGCGTCTGGAGCGTAGAGTTCATGTAGCAGGTGTTGCCCAGGTTCTGCAGGCCAGCCGGTGTGGCGCCGTCAATCTGCGCGGCTTCTGCCTCGGTCATATCCTCGAGGAAGCGGATCTTCTCTTTCGGCCTTTCTATTGTGTTTGCGTCTCCCGATGGTGTGCCCATCATCATGAGAGTCTGCTTGGGTTTCAGGCCCAGCTTGGACATGTCGGCGTCGTCCTTGAGCTGGCCGCCCTTGACGATGATTTTCTGGCGCTCTGGCTCGACACCGGTGAGCGAAAAGAGCTGCAGCTTGAACGTAGCGCCGTCGGAGGAAGGGTCGACTTCGACATCGTGCTTTTTGCCTTGGTGCTTCACGACCACTGGGCGCAACATGTTAGCAAACAAATTCCCCGAGACACTCGGAACGCGTCCACATACCTGGTATTGAAGCCATATTGGAAATGTGGGAGACTTCCGGTGGAGGGTACGTAGAGGCTTCGAGACCGAAGGAGAGGAGGTAGAGAGTTGTTGTCCAGCGGTGGCTCGCGGGGCAAATGCGCAATAGTATACGACAGAAACCCGTGGACATGGCGGAGGCGGGCAACATGGGCCAAGGCGCTAGTGGAGACCCCTGCCTGCGGGCTCGTCCCCACCACGACCTCATCGTGGACTTCTGATCTTCGCATGGCATAGCTAGCTGCCTTGCGTTTCCGACATCATCTTTTCAGTCCGAACTCGCGGGGCTTGATCTCACAACAGGATGGTATTTGCACACCAAAGGCGGCAGCACCACGGCCCCTGCTGACGCCTACAGTCCCAATCTCTCCGCCCGTACCTCCAATGCGTGCGCTCGTCGCTCACGGCCGCCCTCTCCCTCGCCAACTTTGCGTCCCAAGCCTCAGAAAGACATAATGTCCCCGAGATCGAAGCCGCTAGCTCGCCGGAGGTGTTGCTCAACCCGCTTACCGTGTCGAGGAACGAGAACGAGAGGGTCCTGATCGAGCCCAGCATCAACAGCGTGCGGATAAGCATAAAGATTAAACAGGCGGACGAGATAGAACACATCCTAGTGCACAAGTTCACGCGCTTCTTGACGCAAAGAGCGGAGGCCTTCTTCATCCTACGGAGGAAACCGGTCAAGGTATGCGGTGGCAGGGGAGAGTCGTCATGCGGCAGGCTTACACGCTCAGGGTTATGATATCTCCTTCCTCATCACCAACTTCCACACCGAGGAGATGTTGAAACACAAGCTGGTGGATTTCATCATCCAATTTATGGAGGAAGTGGACAAGGAGATCTCGGAGATGAAGCTCTTTGTAAGCCACCTGGACGTCTCCACTGGAGAGATGCTGACCCATGACAGTTGAACGCAAGAGCTCGTTTTGTTGCCGAGTCCTTCCTGACTCCGGTATGTCTCCAACAATACACACATATCGATCGCAACATACTGACAGAATACACAGTTCGATTGAGCGCATTACCTACATGTTATTCGAATCTGGCGGCAGTCTGTGCATGGAGTGGGAGTCTGGCGCTATAGGAAAGAGAGGCTTCTTGCCATCCCGCGATACGTTGGACAGCGACTCAGATATGGGGAGTTCTTGGGCTCATGGCATGCCTCCGGGACGCATCCACGGACAACCCAAGACATGAAAACGATGTATATAAACCCTAAGTTTCAATCAATTGCGTTACGAGTACTGTGATGCAGTGTGAGAATGCATGTAGCTTGGACATTTGAATCACCGTGGAGTATGCGCATCGGCGTCTCAATTCGACTCTGGAGCTCAATCTTGGCAAGGCGGATGCACTGACACGTGCGACCCGAATGGGGCCGTGGAGGAGCTTGATGCGGGGTTGAGCTGCACGCACTTTGGAGGGCGACGCGACCTGCAAGAGCTATCCACGTCGCATTCTGGACCTTGTAGCGCCCTGGAACGCACTTGTAGGTATACAAAGTACGTAGACAGAGATACAAACATCTAGCCCAGGGTCTGCCCGGCCTGGCAGCTGTTGCATGGTCGGCCGGCGGAATAACTTTCGCGCAGCTCCCAAGACCTCGGTTGCCAGCGGCTGTTGTTCCCTCACCCGAATCGCGCTTGAAGTTGCGACGAAACACCGACCTTATTATTCTCCAGAGCGCCTGCCTCTGCAATCACGCGTACGACATTCCCTCTTAAATATAGAGCTGCCCCGACATCGCCCGAGCTCGCAGCTAATTTGAGAATGTCGACCTTCAGTCGCAACCTGTGCAGCACCGCATCACGATCCCTTCGTCAGCGGTCAGCCCTTTGCGCAAGAGCCGTGCGGCCAATTGCCCTCCGAACCTCACCTACAAGCACACGCATCGCTGCCGCAACTTCATTCTCCACCATGACCTCTCTCAAGAGTGCTGCCCCGCCCGTCTCTGGCAACCGAGAGTACGACCCAGAGATCAAGGATGTGGCCAACTACATCCACAATGTCAAGATCGATTCTGAGCTTGCCGTACGACATTGTCCCTCCTGTTTTCCACCAAAGCTAATCTGTTGTTTTCTCAGTACGACACTGCCCGCTGGGTCTTCGTTGACACTCTTGGCTGCGGTCTCAAGGCCCTTGAGTTCGAGCAATGCAGGAATATTCTTGGTCCTATCGTCGAGGGTACCGTGGTGCCCAATGGTACCAAAGTGCCCGGTACCGGCTACCAGCTCGATCCTGTGAACGGTGCCTTCAATATTGGCGCCATGATTAGATGGCTCGACTTCAACGACTGCTGGCTCGCAGCTGAGTGGGGTCACCCCTCCGACAACCTGGGTGCCATTCTCGCAACCGCCGACTGGATCACGCGGACAAACAAGAATGGCGGAAACCTCGGTAATGGCAAGATCTTTAAGGTCAGGGATGTCCTTGAGGCTATGATCAGGGCACATGAAATCCAGGGCTGCATGGCACTGGAGAACTCGTTCAACAAGGTTGGTCTCGACCACGTTGTACTTGTCAAGCTTGCATCCACCGCTGTGGTCTCCAAGATGATGGGCCTGAACGAGACTCAGACTCGTGACGCTATCTCGCAAGCTTGGGTCGATGGACAGTCCCTCCGAACCTACAGGCACTCGCCCAACACCATGTCCCGTAAATCGTGGGCCGCAGGTGACGCGTGCCAGAAGGCCGTGAACATTGTTCTCAAGGTGCTCAAAGGAGAGCAGGGTCTTCCCACTGTTCTCTCCGCCCCTGTTTGGGGCTTCTACGATGTGGCCTTCAAGGGCAAGCCCTTCCAGTTCCAGAGGGAATACGGTAGCTACGTCATGGAGAACGTTCTGTTCAAGGTCTCCTACCCTGCCGAATTCCACTCCCAGACGGCTGTCGAGGCTGCCCAGCGCCTCAACAAGAAGCTCAAGGCAATGGGCAAGTCCGCCGAGGACATCGAGAGCGTTGTCAACCGCACCCACGAGGCATGCATTCGCATCATCGACAAGCAGTTTAAGCCCATGGAGAACTTTGCCGACCGTGACCACTGCGTCCAGTACATGGTTTCCACCATGTTCGTTTTCAACCGCCTCGAGGCCACCGACTACCCTGATGATAGCGAGGCTGCCACCTCCGCCCTCGTTGAGTCCCTCCGACAGCGCATCAGCTGTGTCGAGGACCCGCAGTTCACCAAGGACTACCACGATCCCGCGAAACGCACAATCTCCAACGCTCTTACCGTGACATTGAAGGACGGCACCGTGCTCGACGAAGAAGTTGTTGAGGCTCCTCTGGGCCACCGTCTGCGACGAGAGGAGGCTAAGCCCGAAATCCTCGCCAAGTACAAGAACCATCTCGGCCCCCACTACCCTGCGGAGCACGTGAACAAGCTTGTCGACCTTGCCCAGGATGGCAAGACGCTCGACAACATGGACATTGATGAGTACGTGGACCTTTATGTAAAAAACTAGGCGACCATATGGCGCTATGAGTAGACTTGGAACGATATGTTGAAACTTCACACTGTGCTTTAGTTGAACTAAGTGATGCTGTAACATCGTTATTCACTGCGACGCGGAACGCGACCTTGCTTTGCATTTAGCAATCATCCGTTGTGGCTGTCTCTACACCGAGTCGAAGCAAGTTGAACCATGCTTCTCGTCTATGGTCACAATGCTTCTTCTTGGGCAAGCGTCTGCCTACCATTCATGCTCAGCTGTACTTCTTATCATCTCCCCGATCTACACTTCTGGTGATGCCAACTCTTGGTCATGCATGTGAGCAAGTTCTTCAATCTGGTCCGTTCTATAGAAGCACATGTGCCGCGAAGACCAGCCCGACAGGCGTTCATGCGCTGCTTCAACCTTCATTTCATTGGCTGCGGGATCGAACATATATCCATACTTCCAGCTCACACAATTGCGTGATTCGCTCGCAAAAGCACCAGTGTCGCCTTGGCTCCTGAATTTTGGAGGTACGAGTTCCACATCGCCTTTCCGAGCGTCTCCACCGCACGGCCAAGCGTGTCTCGGTCTTCAGTGTTTCGGTGGCGTGGATGTGGAGCTGGCCGCGCGTGGAAGGGTGCCGAGCGTCTTTCCTCGAACGTGACGTCAGTCGGTCCTGTGGTAACGCTGGCACGGACGTGTGGTTCTGCCGAACGTGGCACTACAAGCACCGGTGAAGTGGGACCGAGGTTCGGGGGGTGGGAGGTGGTGTGAGACGCTACGAGAGCGAGCCAGTCCTTGTCTTTGATGCCGATAACGGATCTAGCTGTAATGATGGTCTTTAAGGTGTTCCTTTGTTTCCGCTTCAGGGCGTACGATTGCATGTTCGAACTGCGTGCTACAAGATTGCATCGTTTCTAGAGACAGATCATGCTGCAGATACCTGAACTTCAATTCGGGTTGATTCAAGCGCGTTCTCCAAAGACCTGCATGTCTTCCGTGAATACAAAGAAACTTTAGCCGAAGGCCTAGAAACGGCTTTATCTGAGTTCAAAGGGACCCACCCTGCATCAAGCTACAGATTCACGTTGAATGTTCCGTCGAGTTGGAGCCGGACCTAGGCGCTCGCCCATTGCGTCGGTCTTTCAGCCGCTGAGCCGCCAACGTAAACGCCTAACGCGCCGTCCGACTAGCTTCTGCGAGCCGTGTCGCGACTCGACTATCGAATTCACGTAGCGTACCATCATGTGTTCTCATTGTGTGCAGTAGCGGCGGCATAGCCCGGAGTATCACGGGGTCCGATAGCCGTTGCATTTCCGGGATCTGATTGAACCTTATCGTACATCTCGACAGTGTGAGACAGAACTTTTGTGATGTCATATGGCGAAATTCTTCGAGACACAGAAGTGGCATTGATCACGTCGCAAGGTCTTGACATTGATAGGTAAAAAATCTTATTAGAATTAGTACTTGTAGCTATTTACAGCAATGCAATGCATCCCTCCACCCGCCATTACCATACCATGACATAACGCATTATGGATGAACCGATGCCGCTAATTGCTCGGAAAGGAGTGCGTGGCGCATGAGTCTCGTTAACCCATCCATACGCCTATAACTTGACAAGTAGTAAATCCAATATCACTAAGATTGAAGAGGAAAGATAGGTGGAGATGCTTATAGCATGAAGACCATGGCCATGAGACCGGCCGCCATGGCACCAGCAGCGGCCATGGGGGTGGTGGCAGCACCAGGGAACTCGACACTGCCAGTGGCGGTCGCGTTGCTGGAGTAGTTGCCAGCGCCGGTGCCGGAGGCGACGGGAGCCTGTGGCTGACCGTCGGAGATTTGGGAGACGAGACCGCCCGTGGGCTGGGGAGCGGCAACAGTGGACTCAGCGGGAGTAGCGATGGGAGCCTGGGGCTGGCCGTCGCTGATCTGAGAGACAAGGGGAGCAGATGGGGCGGCGGTAGGAGCCTGGATCTGACCATCACTGATCTGGGAGATGGGGACTCCGACTGGGGCAGAGGTGGGAGCAGCAGCCTGGGAAGTAGGAGCCTGGATCTGACCATCGGAGATCTGGGAGACGACGGGAGCACTGGGAGCAGCAGCCTGGGAAGTAGGAGCCTGGGGCTGACCGTCGGAGATCTGAGAGACTACCGGGGCAGTGGGAGCAGCGCCCTGGGAAGTAGGCGCCTGGGGCTGGCCATCGGTGAGCTGGGAGACAGCAGGCGCCGAGACCTGGGTGGAGGCAGCGGGCTGTCCATCGGGGGACTGGCTGACCGCGCCACTCTCGCTGGCACCGCTTGACTGTGCGTAGATGTAGATCGGGTTGCACTGCTCACCCTGTGTCTCATCGTATAGGTTGTAGAATCCGCCAGAGTAGCACTGGTACCAGATCGCTGAACCGCTGAGAGCCAAGGTTCCGTTGCCGCAGACGGAGAATCCAGATGTCTCGATAGCTCCCTCTTGGACGGGGGCGTCGAACTGGAACCTACTCAATGTGTTAGTATGCATCATTGTGGTATGTCTTGGGTGTCTTACTGGTGGTTCGCCGCAATGTATCCAGTACGACCAGCCTGGTCCTTCAATTCACCGCCCTCAAGCGAAAGGTTGAGAATGCCAGAAAGCTGGCGTCTTTCAACGCTGCGCTTGGTGGAAGAATCGGTGACATTGACGACTGAAATGGCGAAAGTGCCATCTCGGGAGTCCTTGCAGTCCGATCCGGAAGACTGCTGGGGAAGCGCGGCGACAGAGGCCGCAAGCGCGAGAGGAACGAAGGATTTCATCTTTGCGAGTATCGAACTATCGAAGTATCCAAAGGCCAACAGCTGTTTATATACCGGTGATGAGTAGGTACAAGTAACGAAAGCGTAGACTGAGAAACGAGGTATCAGTCACAAGGCTGCAATAAAACTAGTATCCACGACAACGAGAGAGATGAAGAGACATCAGGGTAGGATCACGACACCTAAATACCTATGCGGGGGTTTCATCCGTATGATCGTAACGTTTTCGGCGCTTGAGGGAACACTCGGGCCATGGTCGATCGTCTCTCCACAGTACGCGTCAATAGAATCTGCTGGCTTTAGTGGACTCAAGCGCACAAAGAGGGCTGGTAATTGTGGCTAATACTGCAGGGTGGGAGGAGCTCATTGGATACTCGCTCTACATCTCCATCGTGCCATGCATGTCACGACTGGGAAGTACGGTCGACCCCTCTTTGGCTGGAGGATCCTAACTCCTCTCGCGATCTTACGTACATTCAGCCCGCGTGAAAGCTCTGAGTAAGTAGTCCGTAGCGCATAGCAGCCAGGAATGTTGAGCTCATACAGCTCGTGTGTCATGAACGGCAAGTATGTAAATACCAAGTCTCCGGACGACTATTCACAATGGAATAATCATTTCCTAGATCATGACTACATTCCTTTGTGAGCCGCACGTCTATGCACTCCGAGACGTGACGGTGCGCTGCGGCGTTCTTTTCCAATGAACTGCGCGGCCAATTCTGCCGCTCAGCAAATCGTTATAGTAGTGCATTTTAGGTAATTGGTCGGAAGAAGTACGGATCCCGCTTTCGCAGCCGAGACGGGTGGTGATAGGTGAGCTTAGAAGGGTTGACGTCGAGGACTTGCAGTTGGTGTACAGTAGCCCCTTGCACTAACGCATGGATTATTGGGGTAAAGTGTGGCGGCATTCCACGTTCAGCCACCTCGTCTCCGCGGTTCCTTTGTTGGTGCCTCAACGAGAGACATTAACGCCGATTCGAAACAGCCGGATGGATTTGGCACACGTCAGGTGTGCTTGGTGAAGAGCGATGAAAAATTGGTGGATGGATCTCGTGGAGCGGAAATGATGTAATGACGTTTCAGCTGGCTTCCGCTCGAACAATCGCCATGTCATATTCACGATCGTTTGCAGCGCTTCCCCATCACGAACAATACCTCTGACGGTATGCGGGTCTGAGACTTTGCCGATTCCCTATTGCGGAAAGTCCGTGTCCATCCATCGAGATTGGAATGTACAAACCGAGTCAAGATCCCCACCAGGTTCCCCGCTATGATGACAAGAGGTTGGTTTTAAGATGTCTAACCGAAGAGGGGCTGTCGTCGCACAAAAGTTGAGTTTGAGGGATTAAGATGGGGCGAAAGTGATTCTCAGGCGGCGTGACAGGTGGAAACTAAGATAACAACGATAAGTCAAAGAGAACCTCAACGGAACCCTTGTGAAAGTACCGAAGCAAAGGATTCGATCTAGGTATGACTCAAACCCAAGAGCACTGAAAGAAAGGCTTTCGCAACGAACGCAACATCAACAGGTCGGTAGATCAGGCACGATATCATCCCAAGCATCCAAGCATGGTAAATGGAGGTTTCATCTTCGTTCTGCGCCGATCCAACGGTAACCTAATCTCTAGTATCGAATTTCTTTCCACAGTAGCATTTCTTCCTCCCTCAAAGGTATAATATTAAACGTCCTGTTCTCCAGCCACCAGCGCGCTGCTTAATCCGTCCTCCGCGGTCTCCTCCTCTGATCTCGCCGTTTCTATTTGCCCTCTCCAGCCCGCTTGACACCCCCTGCAATCTTTCCGGCGCCATCCTCAATGCTTGTGGTTGCATCGGCAATCCCCCGCGCAACAGGCCTGCCGGCGCTGCCAGTGGCGCCTTCCAACGTCTCGCCGACGCCCCGTCCGAGTGCACCCACTACACCGCCGACGGTATTTGTAACGCCGCCGACCGTGTTGCCGACTGTGGAAGTTACGAACTTTACGCCCGAGGTGACGCCCGATTCTTGCTGACCGACAGGCATGATGATCGTTCGTATATGAAGTATGAAGTATACGCGTTGGTAGTATGTATCGCAGAGAGTAATGGCTTTACAGCTCAAGGTATGTATCAGTGTGATGATTTGGCTTCGCAATGTTGATGTCCTTCGATCCGATTGTTGTTGTGGTCACCCTGTTTCGGGGGAATGTCATTTATGCTTGGGAGAGGAACTGACGTCATAGGGTGTTTCAAGCATCACGCAAGACATCGAGGCGCAGCACCGCATACGATCTTGAACTTGAATATCCATATCAGCATTTCATTGGACAATCTGGGCTTAGAGCGCCTGATTCGATCGTCCTTATTCTTTCATGCAGCCTATGATCTTCGCCATCTAATGCCAAACCTTGCTTTTGCTCCTTCGCAACACCTTCAGATGCTGTCGGAAGCTATGACAGATGAGGTCTCTTGAATTGATGTGGCGGTTTTCGAGCCCTCATTCCACGCTCTTACCCAAGCGACGACGCGTAGTAGTCAAGGCAGCATATCGATCGTTCGGCCTTCGATGGCGTAGACTGTAGGCGGGCGCATGAATAGCTTAAACCCAGATGCAGGTGACGAACTGCGGGCGACACAATCGAGCGGACGTTCTTCATCCTTGGAGCCATCAAAGCCAGCAACATTCGCTCCATTGAGCCATCCGCGCTGCGTCCGAGTTTTTTTGGATGTGGCATAAGATGACTTTCCGAGCATTTCGCTGTGTGGGCGGGATGTGTGGAGGCCCTTGGGAGACCTGGAAAGCGAATATGGTCCATCAAGAGACGGGAAGCGTGTTGCAACGCGTTTGCGCTCACGTTTCTCCTCCCTGGGATCGGTCATGTTATGCTTGGCGCCGGCTGTCGCTGTGTGCCTATCCTCCTGGACTGCCACACTGAGCTAGGAGTCCTCCTCGAGCTTAGATGGAATTGCATTGGATCTTTCCCCGGCGCTTTGAATCCGATCTTTTTGTCCCTGAGTATACTTCGTCGCAATGTCCTTCGCCTCCTTCGTCCCATATTGCGCAGCTTCCTCGATGAAGGCCTCTAGAACAGTGAGTGTGCACAGGTGTGCTTCTCGTTCCTTCTGCAAAGCGGATTGCTCGTTCTGCAGTGCCTTCCGTGAAGCACGAAGCTTTCCGGACAGCTCAGCGTGCATCTTCGTGATCTCGGCGCGCAATTGTCTCAAGCTGCTGAGAGAGAGAGAGAGAGAGAGAGAGAGGTAAGGTCAGCCGAAGGAAGAGGCATGTTGGCTTCTCGTATACCGACTGTTAGCAGACTGAAATGAGACGTCTTGACACATCGTATAAGGTGAAGTACTGGGGAAGCACCGTCCCTTGGAGATTTGTGAGCCGTTCCTCAGTGGCAGTATAGCGCAGCTGTGCGATAGCCGTCGTCGTTCGAGCTGGATGGGGAGTGACGGATGGCTTAGGTGAAGTTGCTGGTTAAGGTTGCGAGGTCTTAGCGCGACTTCCCATT
The DNA here is from genome assembly GCF_001642045.1 of Paraphaeosphaeria sporulosa. Classification (NCBI taxonomy): domain Eukaryota; kingdom Fungi; phylum Ascomycota; class Dothideomycetes; order Pleosporales; family Didymosphaeriaceae; genus Paraphaeosphaeria; species Paraphaeosphaeria sporulosa. The sequence goes on from NW_017253365.1 coordinate 2,104,256, forward strand.
GTAAATCGCAATGAACATCATGCACTCTGTCCTGCTAGACCTTGTCTCCTTTAGGAGGCATTGCAATTGCTCAACTACGATCGTCTAAACAAAGCTAGGATCCTCGTTCGCGCGCGCACTACTGCACTTTTCCTCTTGCATCAACCGGCCATATCTCCTCGATGACACCCTTCCGGTGCGCGTAATAGAAATCGTGGAGGTTGATGGTCGGATCGATATGGCTAGGGACCATCTCGACGCGGTCTCCAATTTTGAGCTCTAGCGCGTCATCCTCCCAGCTCAATGATCCATGCTCATCTCCAAGGACACCGTACGTATAACCCAACGTCTTGCACTCAGCGAATCCACTGTCTGTTGTTAGAGACTTCAGTCCTGCATCGATTGTGATGATTTTAGGTCCTTGCTTGCTGAGGATGGTGGACAGAATGAAGAGACTGTGTTGGTAAAAGGAACCGACAGCATTACGGTAGTCGGTATCCATGAAGAGGAAGGATCCCGGTTGCACTTCGGTAACACCCGGAACCGTAACGCAGAACTCTGCCGTGCCGGTTCCACCGGTGGTCACGACCTCGATATTGTGACCGGCTTTGCGCAATGCTTCGGCCGTCTGGGTGAGGATCGCCATTGACTTCAAGCACTCCTGTTTCCTCTCTTCATGACCGTGCAAATGTTGCAAATGACCCTCGTACCCTTGTACACCAATCAGGTTGAGATGTTTGCAGCTTTGCACGACGTTCGCAAGTTCTAGTGCCGGCTCTCCTGGTTGTACGCCCGTCCGATGTAATCCTACGTCGAGATCGATCAATGTTGTAATCGATTCCTCGATACCGCTCTTCCCTAGCGCATCGTCTATCGCTCTGGCGCCCACTTCACTGTCTACCACGATCCTAATGCTCTTGTATTTGCGAAACAACTCGACCAAGCGCTGGACTTTAGGCGCACCGATAATCTCGCACGTAATCAGTAGATCGGTGAACCCTTTCTCGCACATGACCTCAGCCTCACTGAGCTTGGCAACGCACCCGCCTTTGGCTCCAGCATCGACGAGCTTCTGGGCAAGAATGGCAGATTTTGTGGTCTTCGAGTGCGGGCGGATGTTGATGCCGGTTGGCAGTAGTTGCTTGAATAACTTTGCAATGTTTGCTTCCATGACGTCCAAATCAACGATCATCGAAGGCGTGTCAAGAGTGGAGATGTGGTCTCCCACCTTTGGAGCTTTGACAACCATGTTGACGTGTTTGGAGTAGGATGTAAGAGAATTAGTAAAGGTAGAGGCGGATTCTGCGTTTGAAAATTTCCAGAGACCTTCTAGTATACTTGGGGCTCTTGTCGCATAAAACGAACGTAGGTATCCACTGCACAACAAAGTGAAACGTCGTGAAGGTAGGCTGATGCTACCCTGCGGGTGTGCTTAGTGTGGTAAGCCGGAGGGGCGCCTTCCTTAAACGGATTAACCGCGACCCCACGATCGGAAATGTGCGGCCCTTCTCACAGTTTGCCATGGTTGCAGCCTTTTTGTTGTCATACGTCCTCCACGATCCAATTGACATTCAGGCAACTTTTGCTTACCTGCCATGTCTTCTGATAGCACTCCACCAGACTGTAGAGGCGAGCAACAACGTGTGGTTGTAAAAACGATTCAACACCACCGAACCTCTGAACATTTGTTCGCACCCGAATACATCGTAACAAAGCTTCGCGTTTTCTTCACCTGGAGTTTGGGCAGGCATAATTTGCTGTGACGGTGAGAGTAACAAGGGCAACAGAATCGGAGGCAAGCTCTCTGAACATGCGACCTTCACCCAAAAGACAGGCGCGGGTCAAACGGGCAACTGCCTCAGCAATTATGCCGGTTGCTCATTCTATATAACGCGGCCATGTTGATCTCGCAACCTCGTGTCCCTGGCCCCAACATCTCCAATACCCCGACGGTTATTCGCTATCGTTATTAACTACGACCAACTTTCTCTATATGTCTTACCAAGCAGCTCTGCATTGCCTACAAGATACCGTGTTCTGCGTATACCATCACTTCGCGATACCACTGGGTAGCGCCATGGAATGCCCGGTCGAGATCCGTACAGTGAGCCTCGGGATCTACTCCTCGTTTTCCACTGCGCAAGCCGTCGCTATGAGCGCCCTTGAACTGAATCTGAAGAGACTCCAGTCCGCAGGTTTCATGGGTAAAGTGAGTGGTATGCGGAAGCCTGTGTCTGTTTTAGACACAGTATCTCTTGCGATTTGTGCTGACTCGAAACCCTCAATGTGATAGTACTGCAACGACATAGACCTTTGTAGGCGAGGTCTCATTACACATATCACGAAAAATAGGCAAGAAAGACCGCTCAGCGAATACCAGATTGAAGCATTGCCACTACAGGACCGTGCAGTACGTGTAGACTCATCTCTGGGAGTATTTGGAGAGCAGAATGGAAGTCCGAACCCGATGGTTTCACTTCCTCCAAAGCAAATGCCACCCACTATCTTCAAGATCGAGCAAGACCCACTGTGGGCGCAATCACGCATCCCATACTTTCGCAAGCGCGACGATGGCCCCTTTCGAAGTGTCAATGAGCCGGCTTACGCCACATATTTCGTTATGAACATGCCGGAAGCGCGCAAATTTGCTGTTAATGTAGTGACTACCAACAAAGATGACAAAAAGAGGGCCGTCACAGGGATCTTGAAACAAAGAATGACGCCAGATCCCAACCTCGAGGTTCAGACCAGACCGGATCTCTTGGAAACTAAGGTTGAGAAGCTGACCAGTACGGGCTCAACGCGGCCGCAACAAGGAGGCGGCAAAGACATTGAGCCGATCTATCAGGGGCGCCGGCACTCAATATCGCTGAATTAGGAGGAGAAAGCAGAGGCGGCTGATAGGACGGCACGATGGGCTCTTTAGATGCGTCAAATCAGACGGTACACATTACGCTATCCCAAGGGCGCGGTTTGGATTTATGGGTCGCTTGAGCGAGGGTGAGCAATGGCCCTAGGTCACTTCACTGCGCGGATAATTTGGATATTCGTTGGGCGCGGCGGCCTCTTGGAGTACCAAGTTTTTGCCATCACGCGCAAAGAAGAAGTTCAAATTAGAATGAACAGTTGGCACAAAAGCCTCTCTTCAAAATTTCTCGAAACGCTGCCGTCGCACTTCGATCCAGACTTCTGCCCACATCTCCCTCCTGCTGTCACTTTTTGACAGCAAAGCACGTGCAACACACACTCCTGCTCACCACCGTCAGTTCTCCGTCTCACAAGCTCCCTCTGCCTCTCGGACGTCAGGCCTCATTTCAACAAATTTCTTCCCACGCAGCTAAACCCCCGAAAGTCCAACATGGTCAAAGTTCTGCTCGCCCTGTTGCTCTTGGCCATCTTCGTCACAGCCTCGCCTGCCATCCTACGCGGCTCCACAAGCTGCTCCGGCCAGTACCGCTGCAGCTACAACCTCTCGGGCATCGAGACCTGCGATATGTAAGTAAGCTGCAGTTTGAAACCACACATGGTGCTGATGTTGTATGTAGGCGTGGATGGCACACGGCTGCGACGTGCAAGAATACAACATGCATTGTCAATGTAGGGAACGGTATTCCTTACTGCAATGACCCGTGAGAGGTGAGACTTGTTCCCGAAAGGGCTGTGAACTAGAGAGGTAGACTGACGCATTGCCTGCCAGAGATGAAATTGCCATGTCCTTCCCGGATCGAGATGACATGGGCGCGATGGATTGGAACGACGGACAGCAAAGGTTCCATCTCTGTCTCATCTTCAGAAGGGCTAGATCAGTATAGTCCATTACTCCACTCCGATCAGTGACTCTGTACTCTAAATAGATGATACTTTGATGAAGTGCTGTTACAGGTTCCCCAGACCAACACTGGATATATTGAAACGCCAAATCATCCTTGTAGCGTTTCCAGTGAAAAGATTCCTGCTTGCAAAATTCTCGCCGCTCGTTCGTAGAAGTGAATCTCGAGAATACATCGAGTCCCACTTTCTCCACCTAGGCTTCCACGCCCTCTCCCATCACAACAGTGTATGCAGCGAAGCAAACTCCTTCAGATCCTTGATAGATCTGTCCCGGCACCACGTTCTCCTTGCCAGCCCGCATTTCCGGCTCTTTCTTCGTACCATCCTCCATCGCTCCAGCACCACCCACCACCTTATTCCTCTGCGCGGGATGTTCGCGTAGGATGTCTTCAGCCTAGCGTCCTTGCACCCGTCTCGGGCCCTTCGCCGCATCACCCGGCCGCTCAACCTCCGTCCAAATACTATCTGTACTCCTAAACGCTTGAATCTGCCTCACCCTCCTCGAACCCGGCACCCGTAACGGCACAAGCCTATCTTCCGGGTCAAATTACTCGTTCACCGCGTGCGGCGTCGCCGGTGGCACGCCCAAGTGCTGTAGCACCGTTGGCGTGCTGGAAGACGGCGCGGGTGGGGGCTTCGGTGTTGGCGGAGTGGAGGCTGTCGAAGGCGCCAAGGGTGGTGGACCAGGTGGTTCTGGCGTGGATGGTTAGTTAGTTGACGACGTAAATTTGGGTGTGAGCTTTGATAGTGCCGGTTACGGTGTGTTTACGCCGGTGCGGGAAACGGGTGTCTCCTGCGGCCTTGGTGGTGAGCGGGCGGCGGTTGGCTGCGATGGGGGCTTCATCGTCATCGCCCGAGGGTAGCTTCATGAGCTTGCATTCATCGCCGCATGCGCTTACTCTTTGTAAATATCGGCATGTGGGCTATTTGCGAGACCTCTCGCGTAGGACTGTCTCTCTGCACTCTTTATCCGTGCCTGCCATTCCGGTGTAGCTTTTGTGATCTCTGGCATGGTCTTTGCGCTTCCAATTTGATCCAAAATGGCCTCTCTTCCACTAAATCTGGTAACGATACATGTTTCCGTCGGCAATTCTCTATATCGAGACAATGAGCCCCAAGCGCTCTAGCGAGCCGTGTACGGGTACGACGATACTGCTGCTGCCCAAATTTTTACCTGGCGTCGTGCAGGGACACAGGCACATGCAGTGACGCTGTTCTACGTTACACTGGAAGGGTTAAGCGAGAGATGTCCTGGGATATCCCTTACAGCTGCCGGCACGTAATACATTCGTCTCTCAAATTTTCCCTTCTTGTTTCCCCCATTACACGACTGTCATGAATCCATAGGTCTTTTTCTCTGCTGCCACCAAATCACTGCCGAATTGAGGCGTGAGGCCATCCAGTACATAGGAATATTTGTGGAAAGGTTGAAACGGATGCGCGGAAAGAGCTGGAGCGATGTCAGATCCCACTTGAGCATTTCACCCCTGGGCCGCTGCCTAAGTCAAAGCGGTTATGTTCGCAAAGGTACGCTGCTGGGCACAAGGAGTCCAATATTCCAAGGGGATTGGAAGCGCAGCCCCACGGGTTCGCATCTCCATTCACGGTACGAACATAAGCACCAAAGATTCTACGGGAGTGATGCATGTCGTCCGGCAAGCTTCGCTCATGACCGTTTGAGTGGCTTTTGTGAGATCGGAAGTGATTGTGAGTTTTCTCAACAGAAGAGAGAAATTTGAGTGGGCGAATTGATTTTTCGGAACGTAGCCGTGGCAACACTGACTAATGGCTCGGCGAAATACGAAGGCAGTACGAGGAGATCATCTGACATATCGGTGCGGTAATGGAAGAGAAAGGGGATCGAACCAGAAGGCTTGAGCTATGAGGAGGGACTACAATGCCCTGCACTAGACACACCGCAATAAAATCAAAGTCTAGGGAGGCCGATGTCCCTCTGGATCGGGTTTCACGATTGTAAGATGGCCATCGGGCAGAACTTGGTAGCTGGAGGGCAACCGATATGCCGTGGATGGAGCCTTTTGATTATTGCACATGCAACACTGCTCAAAAGACTACTTGATGTTTCTGTTAGCGAGACAGAAACGTTGTCATACATACCATACAGAGTACAAGAGTGAAGGCATGTGATATGCGAATAAACTGAGAAGCATTCACGTGCTGGCTTACCATCGGGGTGAGTACCAAAGAAACAGTGGTGGTGGGCTTCTAGACTGGTGAGGAAACGGCATGGGCGCAGTCGAAGTCCGCAATCACACTTTATTCTGAGCCACAACAAGTTGCCTTTCCGCGTCTAGAAATTCTCACCTGAACGTGGCTGTGAAGCACGCAGGTGCCGCAACGTGGGCGCTCGCTTGAGCATTCGGGCTGGGAGTCTAGGCGCGATCGTGATGCAAATCTCAGCCCCCAAGGCGTATCGAAGACATCGATTAGGAAAACGAATGCGATGCTCAGGTCCGCGGACTTTTCGTGATCTTGAAATTGCGGAGACGTGATCGACCAATCGTGCTGAGTGTGCATTGATGTGTACTAATCACAGATCTGCGCTAGTGATATAGCGATCGATCGGCGAACCGTAAAAAGAGGCAGAGAGGAGTTTGCTCCGCCTGGACGAGGATGCAGCAGACACTAGTTCAATACCACTTGTATAGCAACATGGCCAGATGACGGGGACGCATTTCGCGTCCGCCTTCAAGTGCTTCTCCCGAGGCTGAAGTGCGCATTCCAAGCCATCAACAAGCATGTGAAGTCTGGCGCTCTGGTGGCGGTGCTGGATATCAATTGTAAGGATGAAAGCAGAACTGTAATGTTAAAAGCATAATTTCGGACCAGCCCGCCCAGATGACCATGATTCCGGCAGACGGTAGAAGGACCTTATTGCTTTTTATCGCCAGATACATTGGAAACCAGGACCAGGTCAATGGACCGACCCTGGACCGGGACAGGAACAGCAGCGGGTCCCTGGTGGCACAATGCATATGCCATGCGTCGGGAAGGGGAGTCATTCGCCGCCCAGTTCGCCGAAGACACGTGCGAGACTTTTCTGGACTATTGTTCTTTCGCGGGCATGTATGTTTGTCTTGGCGCAGTGTGCACGGCAGACCTGGCAAGCTTCCGCGTCTCGAACGCGCTCCCCTTTGAAGACGTCATGTTGCTTGTAGAGTAAATTCAGCCGTAGCAGTGAAGTTTGATTGTGAACACGAGGGTGCTGAGGCACAACGGCGGTTCGGGGCGGGAGAGGAGAGGCCTAGCTCAAGTCTGGCATAAATCATGGATTGGCGCGAACTAGCGGCGGAAATGTAGTGATAGCGTGAGGGAGCTTTGTCGAATCAGGGAGTACATAGATCGGTGGGCCAAGCCCAAAGAGCACACTGCGCCGTAGCGTGGGTGGCATACCAAGGGCCACGCAGTGGCGCCTTTTGTGGCTGTCTGGACCTACATCATTGCGCGGCAGGTTAAGCTGAGATGGAGGAGAGAGTTTCGCGCTGTTCGTGCAGCCGCGGCGGTACTTTTGATGTGAAGCACACTGGGGGGTCCCTGCAACATGTTCTTGATCCAGGGTCGCCGCGAGCATGGTAATGTGTACATGGGAGGCTTCCTGCCAGGTCGACAGCACATTGCAGCGGTGCGCACAAGGTTTGCACGAGGCCCAAGGCGGGAATGCATGTGGGCGATCACCCATTCGATCACCTAGATAGCCGACGCCACGGACCCACCCGGCAGGCCAGGGGCAAGTGGATGCGAATTCGACGTCGCCTTCTGCCCGCGACTGCGGGAGACCCACGACAGAAGTTGGTTGAAAGGTGCAGTCGCTTCTGCGTTGGCCAACGGTCGCCTTCGGCTCGTTGCGCCATACTCTTTGGTACGGCGTGGCCAGGGCGCGTCGAGTCCAGTCGAGGCGCCATGGACGCGGGCTGCCGGCAGGTGGTCGCCCTCCGTGTGCGTCCACGGCCATGCTCGTTGCTCCTGCGGGAGGCCGGTCGCTGGCACCCCCGGCCGTCTCCCGCCTGGCGTAGCGAGGAAGGCAGGCGTGGTTGTCAGTCTTCACGCGCGAACGAGACGGCGCCGAAGGCTATATTAAAGCCAGCCCGCGAGCTTCTGCACGCACGAGTCGTCAATTCTCCGTTCCCGCTCCCAAGACCTTCTTCGTTTGCTGTCAGTCCCTAGCGAGAAAACTTCCGTCAAGCCCAGCCGAACAACGTCGATTGGCCTCGCCGCTTGTGCGCGCTCCGGCCAGCAGTCCATCGCACCTGCGCCGCTTTCTTCGATCCGCTTCCTTGTCTTCACCACCGTCTCTTCCTCTCCACCTCCACTTCTCTCTCCTGAGCACTTGCTGTTCTACTTTGGGCGCTGCTCTTTCCTTCGCTCTGCTGCAGCTGCCCCCCACGCGCTCGCAGCTTACTCCCACCTCTTCGACTACCTTGTCTTCCTCAATAGCCTCCAACATGGTCTATCCCATCAACTACCGTCGCCCTGCGCACGTGTCTCGCGCTGAATCGTCGCGCGGCTCGCTCTCTGGCACCGACAAGCAGAAGTCCATCGAGGAGTCTGTCAAGTCTGGCTCCAGTGGCATGTCCCACGGCATCCCCGAGGCCCTCTCCTTTGACCGCATCATCTCTGGTGGCACCTGCCCTGTGAGTTCCCCACCCAGCCTGAACAAGATGCTCGGCTTAACCAGGTCCAAGTGCACTTTGCTGATGCTGAGTCCAGCCATGCACCACACGTGACTTCATGAACTACCTCAAGTACATTGAGCTCTCAGCCGAGAACCTGCAATTCTTCCTCTGGTTCCGTAGCTACGCAAAGCGCTTCAATGAGCTGCCTGGGAACGAGAAGGCTCTGTCGCCGGAGTGGTTCGAGGACAGTGAGACCGAAGCCCCGGCCCGACCCAAGCAACTCAGCCCGGAGACGGCTGCAGTGTTCAAAGGGACAGACTTTGCCACCGACTTCAGGGCGACCGAAGCCGAGAAGAGCAACCCGTTCTTCACTCCGCCGCGTACTCCGAATAGCGACCTGAGGCGCGAGGGCGGCGAGTCACTTGATTCCTACGATGCCAGTCTGGCGTCTGGGGCCAAGACTGACCACGCTCAACGTGCGACAGGTGCGTTTGAGAGCGCAGGCCTCAAATGGAAACCTCGTGAGTTGAACTGACCTGTCTTGAATCCGTACATATCCCATGCTCATACTCGTCAACAGTCTCTGTCCAACCATATCGTGAAGAGATCACTCGCATCATTTCCATCTATGTTGCAGATGGAGGCAATCGTCAGCTAAATCTGTCATCCAAGGAGCGCACCGCTCTGCTCCATGCTCTTCAGAATACAACTCATCCGTCCGCTTTCCGCGATGTCATCGCTACAGTCGAGTGGTCGCTCCGATGCCAGGCTCATCCCAACTTCATCCGGTGGACCATCTGCAACGGCAACCGTCCCCGCGTCATCTTCGCACGCGGTCTTGGTGTTGGCGGTATCGTTGGAGGTTTCATTGCCGCTCTGCTCATCACCCTAAGCAGCGCTGGCCGTGCCTGGCGTGTCCTATCTCTCATCGGCTTCATGATCGGCATATCGACATTGATCGCGGCTTGGAAGGGAATGTGCGTCGTCCTCCACGGTATGCACCATCGCCACCTCCGTCCGTGGGAACTGTTCGCCTCCGACGACGAGCCTGCTGCCAGCATCGACCTGAAGGGCGACTCGTTCGACAGTATCATATCCCACGCATCCAGCAACAGCTACGAGGACGAGCCATGGGTTGCCAGGTATGAGAAGCGCAATGTCGTCCGCAAGATCTTTGACCGAGAGGTCTGGATCCAGGAGCCTGCCCTGCGCCAGATTCAGGACACCATCTTCCTACAAGCGATCCTCGGCGCAACAGTCCTCTCCTTCATCATTGTCGGAATTTTCTGTGCCGTACCGCACGGCAACTTCTATTAGAGCGATTCGATCTTCAACAGTCTTGCAACCATACTTTCTTGTAATCTGTTGTCCGTTTACAAATCCTTGGACGCTCGTTCTGATTTTTCTGATGAATAAAACCATCATCTTTTTCCCTAAGGTTTATGAACAGCGGGCGTATGGGCGCATACGGTGATCCCCATATGCCATCTCGGTGGCTTTTCGTGTTTTTCTCTTTCTTGTCGAGTGCATGGTCACAACAGCAGAAGATGCTTATCGACCAGCATAATGAAGATATCACACAATAAGAATTTCCTAATTTTCGGGCTGCTACAATGGGGGCACTCGCTTCTTATGAGAACGTGAATCTGTAGCCCGTGTTCAAGCATCAATCGTACGACTACGGCCCGTGCTCCGAGATACCCCTGTCGCATCCCATGTATGTAACGGTAATCCTGCAGACCTTTGCAGTGTCACTTTCTCCGGGGTCGAATTTAGTGAGTGAGGTTCCAAACAGCAAGAGCCATTGAGTGTGCAGAAAAAAGCCAATGCGTTCGGCGGGCTCGCAATTCCACCCGCCCTTGACATTTATCGGCGCGCTCGTCATGAAGAATGTCCATCTCCCCTCCCACCATCCTGCTCTGCGTAGATTTTACTCAGCTCCTCCAAACCAAACAGCTCGCCCATAGGCATTCCCCATCCGGTGAGCAGCCATTGATGCAGCTGCCACTCTTATCCTCATCTTTCCAGGGCCACACCTCCAAACTTCTACTATCCCCCGCAACGGCGGCTACTTGGTTCTGCCACAGAAAGGACAGGAATTCCTGCGACGCCTGAACGCCGACGTTGCTGCGATTCGTGTGTTGGTAAATACCGTCGAGTTCGGTGCGCTTCGCGTCGGCCATGGAGTTGTACTGCTTGAGGTATCCCGATTGGATCATCAGGATCGCGCCTGGCTGGATCGACGCGAGCGGTATAATTTCTGCCACTGCTTCGGGCTCGAGAAACGGGATCGCGTGACTCGAGAAGGCGTCGACTTCGTCTTTCTTGAACTCCCTCGTCCAGTGGTATCAGTCCACGAAGAATGCTCTGCCGGCAATTCCTTTCTTCGGCATGTGCTGCATCCCACTGGATTTCGGTGATGCCGCGAAAACAGACGCTTTGTGGCCCATGTAGAACAGCCGCTCGTCCTGGTAGACGTAGTGTCGACATCTGTCCCACTGGCTGGAGCACTGCGTGTTGAACAACCACTCGTCGTCCAAAGCTACGACGCGGGATTCCTTTTTTTATCAAGTTGATGTGCAGATCGTTGCGAGGGTATTGGAAATGTGAGTTTGTCGTGCCTTCGAGCTGCCAGCTGCATGCACGTGTTAAGCTAAGATATCAGAGAACGTATGTGTGAGACAGATGCTTACTTCAAACTCGCCCACTCCCCCGTCCTGAATCCCTTGCGGCACGTGCCCTGGACGCGCTCGGCGGTCAGGTGGTTCAGCGTTCCCAGCTGGTCGTCCGGACCCCAGAGGCACCTCCATTTCCCCGTTGGGCCTGACATGTCACGGGCAAGTTGGAGAACGATGGGTATGGGCGCTGCTCACAGTCGCGCTAGCAATGCTCTGTGGGCTCGCAGATCCCGTAAGGCAGAACGTGGGTACGTTGTACTTCACTATCGTGCTCGCGCAGATAGGGACCTACCCGCTACTATCCTGCATCAGCGCGTGGACTGGCAACAGCCTCGCCCCTCATGGAAGCGCTCGATTGGACTTAAGTGGACGCTGGCAGCGGGAAACATTGGAAGCTTGATCGGGACGAATATTCTCCCGATTAAAGAATCACCCAGATAGCAGACGGGATACGGTGTCTCACTGGGTTCACCTTTCTTGGATTTCTGGCTGCGATTGTGCTCGAGCTCACGCTGGAGGTTAAGAATAAGAATAAGAATAAGAATAAGAATAAGAATAAGAATAAGAATAAGAATAAGAATAAGAATAAGAATAAGAATAAGAATAAGAATAAGA
>NW_017253365.1:2116002-2131780 GCF_001642045.1 Paraphaeosphaeria sporulosa
TAAGAATAAGAATAAGAATAAGAATAAGAATAAGAATAAGAATAAGAATAAGAATAAGAATAAGAATAAGAATAAGAATAAGAATAAGAATAAGAGCGTCGATGAGGTGGAGGTTAGGAACCAGTATACGGATGAGCAGTTGGATGAGCTAGGTGATAAAAGCCCCTTGTTTGAGTATATGCTGTGCTGGGAGGTCTACAAACTTAGCAGCATATACTACCGAAGCAAGCACAAGTCTTCCGTCTCCTTCACGTCTAATATACAAGGTCTACTACAAATGCAGTGACTGTCGAGTGCATACAACTGGCCTCAACTGGAGATAATTTATTTCATAAAGCAGATCACCATGAATTATACTGAACATCTATTCTCTCAGATAAGACAGCACTCTTTGCAGGTCGTTCGAAAGTGTAAGCCAGCCGCCAATAGGTAGAGGACCCTGCTTGGTCTTGGCCCCCATATCGAATGTCATCCAGCTTACGGCGCTACACGATTACTTGCCTTCCTAGGGAAAAGCGTGCGGGGCTGTGTAACACTACTTGCCCTAGAATAACACTTAAATCGATCGACTTCGATTCGAATTTAACGCCAGATATTATGGCTTCCTCGATTCCCGTCATCCTCTGCGGCCGCACCGAAGGCATCGGCGCAGGGGTAATCGAGGCCCTCAAACCCGAAATCGAAGGTGCTGATTCTTCCTTCTATATCTTCGCCGACGATCCTCCATCTAATAAACACAGTCATTCACTTCATCCTCACACCCGAAGCGGGTAAAAACCAGATACCGGCGCTTTTGAAAGGCGACAAAAACGTGCTGTCGGATTCTGGCCTAGGGTCAAAGAATTACGAGCGCACTGCGGAAGCTTTGTTGTTGGGGGCTGGATATAGTGAAGAAGAGATTGAAGAGATGCGTGAGGCGAGCAAGGAGGTGAAAGGTGTGCCGTGGCTGCGACCGGATACTGAAAAGCCGGCTCCGCCGCTTGGGCCGGAATATGGAAAGGCTTTGGTTGCGAGGATCAAGGAGACAATGAATGGACTGGCGGAGAAGGGTGAGATGGGGCAGGATGCGGTTGTGTGGTATTGAAAAGAGTGCGAATGCGTGCCGCTCCTTTCAGTGAGCCCAAGTTCCTACGTCGACAAAGCGAAATAATGGGTACTTCTTCGGTCTCAACTCTGACGCTCATAGATCTCATGTTGACTGGTGGTTTTTGTTTGGACCCAAGGGCCATATAAGGTTGTAGTTCTGCACTCACATTAAACCCCTACTCAAGATCATAGTTTTGGAGAAATGTTCATTGGATAGACTAAGATTGCCATTTCGCTAACTCTAACTCGGCAGGAACCCAGATATTGCGTCTACAACGGGTTATATTCCAGCGTCTTCAAAGCACTGCAAATTTGTAGTGTGAACATTATGACCTATCAATTACAAACTTCTTCCTAAGTCTTACGATTGGGCACTGGCGATGATATCACCACATAACGTCCAGGCCTGACCTTTCCCCGCTTTCTGCTGATGCACCGTACAGGTGCAAGCTTCGCAGCGTGCCCAGTCACGATGATGGATGTAAAGGGCTGTTCGGGTGCAACTTTGACCGACGGAGCGCAGGTCAAATCCCATAAGCTTCTTTTAACTTAAGTTGTACTGGATGATAAATTACTACTTAGTTCTGATAACAGATGTACAACTCACATCTTACAACAAGCCGATTGTCACATCTCCCTTCACCCTCGCGTAGATCTCGACCTGCAGAAACACTACATCAGCCCAATGGTCACATCACCCTTCACTCGAGCGTAAATTTCTACCTCAACTTCCAGATCCAACTCGATCTTAATCTTCAAGCTGCTATCCTTCTCGCCGACTTTCGGGGGTCGGTCTGCGATACGAGATTGGTGGACAGGCACCATCCTGCGGCCTCCGCGTCGTTTTGGCATAGGCTGAGGCTCAGGCTCTGTTTCGGCATCTTCATCGTCTTCGGAGTTTTCCTGTGCGGGAGCCGTTTTCTGAAGCGCACCCTCAGTCTCGTTGCCGCCTCCTCCAAGCTTCTTTGGCTTCTTGCGATCGTTGGTCTTTTCATCTGGACGATCGGTGACTGGTGACCTTGAAGTGGAGCGTCAGTTCCAGGAGATACAACTAAGGTAAAAGACCGTTGGTCTGCAGCTTACTCTTCAGGCATGATGGTTGTAGATTCGTAAAGTTTTTCTTAGCTTCCGGAGCCGTGTTTTACTTATGGGTGATGATTTAACGGGGGAATTTACACAAGTGTGAATAGCGAGGCATCCTCTTTGTATCTGTCCAAAGTTGACTTGGCGTGATGACGAAACGCTATATATTAGCTTTATGCAGAAACCTGTTTCGCCGGAATCTTTGTAGCTATGGTACTGCGTTTTTCACGGCTCGCTTGCATGCGCTAGGTGGCTGTCCACTGTCCACTGAAATGAAGTAGACCAGTAAAACCACTTGACGTTCGCTTAGAGTTTGATAATAACCAAGCCCCCGCAATCCAAGTTATCATACCTGTATTCGAGGAAAGAAACTCATAAACGGGATTTTCAATGGAACCCAGGTCATGCCATTCCAGCGGTTAGCAGGAACCCCAATTTAGTGGACCAAATTACTCGGAGGTAAATCCCGAACCTAGACTAAGTTCGGTAACAGGCTTAGGCGAAACATAAACGTTGCACACGTGGCAAACAGGCTACAGTGAAAGGATTTAGTCTAGACAACGGGCGCTTCTACATTCCGGATCACCATGATGGGAATGACGCGTCTCGAGGCAAGATATGTCCTATTGTGATGGTTGACATCATCGACGGCTCCTAGTTGGCGCCCGAATCCCATGATTATTCATACTAACTTGATATTCTTTCGTTCTTGCTGGCGTGACCTAAAAGACGATCTCTCGCAAGCTGCGGTATCCTACTTGTCTGAAGCCCCAAGCAACCTGCCACTACTTCTTGTACAAGCGTTTCGTCTCATCTCTCAATAACCATGGTGCTTGGGATACTTACTGCGATTGCTGCTTGTCCCGCAATCATAGGAACCACAGAAGCGGTCCGTCAAGGCCAAAGACAGAGCGCCAAAGAGAAGCACAGGGGCCTTAAAACCAAGCTTATCGTTAATTGTTCAACTGCCTCACGGACCGGGAAAGAAGTGGATGGATGCGAAGTAGTACTAAGCAACGACAAGGTGCGATACTTTGACCAATTCTTAGGGAGCGAGGCGTGTCAATAACTTTGTCGCAGTTGTATCTCGCAGTAGCTTCACCCGAATACGAAGACGTTTCCGAAGACGACCATCCTTTCGCAGGCTACTTCCTCCCATATCCAGACCAGAACTGGGGCCGACAGGGAGAAGGCTTGGTCTCCACCATCTCGGATGATCCGCCGCAACTGAACTGGATATACGTCGATAGAGATACTCACGAGGTCAAATACGGCAACCGCGAAGTATCAGAGTCGCATGTGATAGGTCCTTGGGACGTTACCAAGGGCCCAGACAAGCGCGTCACTTTAGAGGGCTGGGAAGGCTTCATGGCAGTCAAATATGGTCCCGGGGAATGGGCGCTCTATTTTGACAGGGATGACGACGGACTAGCGGGTATAATTGACCCGGAAATGGAGACTATAGAAGTGGTGTTGGTAAGGAGAGAGAGGAAACAGGAAAAGCCCCATGATGACGAATAAGATCCACGGTAATCATGACGGAGCTGCTAAGGTCTCGTAGCGGTTTGTGTTTTGAAGGGCCCAGCTACTTCACTGCTAAGTCGCTCGGTAATTTTGACCGGCCGTCCGAAATTAAAGGCTAGTGTACCCCGGACTAGATAAGCTCCCGTCTGGGAATCCGCATGGTAAAGTGACCATGCAGCCCTCTCTAGTCGTTTTATATACCCACGTACTATGGTTATGTTCGGCGTTCGTACGACTTTCAGCCAACAGCTTGAGTGTGCGAATACAGAAAAAATGAAGCTGAAAAGACGTGGAGCACGCACTAAAGGAAGCCCCATGCATGTGGGAAATCCAGGAACTAGGTGAGGGTGAAGCTCAACGTGGACATGCAACCCGGAGCCTTTGGATGGTTTCGATCCTAATCGTTCTGACCCAGGACCTGGTCGTCTTAGTCCAGTCAGCAAGTAACAGTAGCGTACACATGTGTCGCTTGGTGCTGTGCCTGATGTTCTACTTGCTCTCTAGTGGAGTTACGCAAAGTCTTCTGAGCTAGTAGCCGACCCGCATCGACCCTGGTTTCGTCTAATGATTTCCCCACAATTCCCATTATCTCTGCCCAAAATTACAATCTTGATATATAATACTACAAGTTGGCAGGTCTTTCATCAAGTTGTTGAACACAATCACCAGCATCGGTGGTTTAGTGGTAAAATTAGCCGTTGCCATTGGCCTGGTATTCACCAGATCAACAGTGTCGGCTAGCCCCGGGTTCGATTGTGAGTTACTCCGCTTTGCCAAAAAAAACTAAAAAATTGCATTGTCTAACATTAACCAGCCCGGCCGATGCAATCATTAACATTCTTTTTGCATCCTTACCAATGGTAGAATCAATATTTTTCCTCGCTATTTTTTAAATACGTGTATGTAGAGATTTATGACGCTTTATTATATTATAGGCTCAGGATGTCGGGACCGCATACCGTTCAGTAATGTACTAGACGTAGGTTGAGAGGCATAGGCTGTGCTTAGCCACCAAACTTTAGTGCATGCATTAACGCATTATAAAGTAGAGAAGACCGCAATAACATTATTAGATTGTCAGCTTAAGCTATTTGGGCGGTTTCACATTTCTTGCCTTGTTCTACACCTCTCCATGGAAAGGGTTCGAGGTCGAGCAGATGTCACAACATAATCGCTGATTCTTTGCCGCGGTAGCGAAGTTGGAGACTTCTATAAAGCACAATTGGGCCTAAGCTATCACTACAGTGAGGTTATCTAATCAAAGAAGATTGGCGTATTGAGGAACGAGGTGACATCCATCACTAGGCCTAAGGCTATTAACGATGCGTTCTGAGTGCAACGAAGAGCTCTACCTTGCTGGGTTTAAATGGACTAATCGACTGCTCCCGTACTAAAATTAACATCGGAAGAAAACGAACATCGCAGTCCCTGCATGGTATATTTGATGGTCGCTCAAGCAAAACGAACGAATCGCCGCTAAGCTCGCCAGCCTCCATCGATGACGGGTTCTATGAAAATCTTGCTGTGACATGGACGCCGCTAAGCATGGGCGCTTTCGCCGAAACCCATTGAGGAGAAGAGCGACAAAGTCTGAATTGTAAATAGCTGCGCGTTATTGTCTCTGTCGATGATAGTGCGCAAGGATGGATACAAGACGTGAACTAACTATCGCCGGGGTTGCTGTTCCTGTCGACGCTGATGCGAATGGACTACCGGTAAGATGTGAAGCGGAATGCAAATCGCTGAAGCTCGTTTCCAGACTGAAACAGCTAACGTCCTGTCGACAGAGGCGTCGACAACCGCAAACCTGCACAGCGACACCGAAGGTGGTGAAAGATCTAGTCTATCGCTGAAATACTCGCGTGGAAGAGATTCCAGCAAGTGGAGTATAGAGAATAGTGAATCTCGCTTCGCTGAGTTACACTGTGTATATCGACTGGGGCACATCACTGCAAGTTGTCAACTAATCGTACAACCAACATTTTTATCGCTAAATCTCGGGGGAGTAAGCGATATTTTGGCATTAATTTCAGGAAGGGTTTGATGCTATAGTGTCGCTAAGTGGGAAGATAAGCTCCGTGTATTTTAGACTACCATATGGACTATGCACTATGATATTCGCCCAGCAGCTGGGCTAGTATAGATGCAAGTGAAACGGTCTGTGCTATGGGAAGTTGCTTCTCCGCGAGCATTCGTAACGCTCATCAACACCCTTGCGCGTTTTCTTCCCAGCATGGGTAGTTCCCGCCGCGGACAATGCTGGCAGCGAAGGCTGCGACTGCATTATGTGTGGGGAATCGAAGATGTATCGCTGCGGTCTTCTGCCCATAGCGATGCATCGCAATGGTAGTCAGTCGATACCAACTCCATGAGTTTGACCAACCTCGACGGATGAACCAAGAAATAGTGCAGCGTTATGATGGCGTTCACCGCCAGCCGCTGTAAGAGCCAGCGGTGCTATCGAGCGTGCTTGACGTTGATGTCGCGGCTTTCGTCAGCTTCGCTTGTGCTCATCGACGATTCATTGGGCATCTTGTTATTATTAGTGGAGAAAGAAGCACATGGTCGATGAGCAATGACCTTGCCAGTGATCGTGCGTAGATGATGGTCCGCCAGCTGCGATCTACCGCCCGATGCGAGATGTGAATTGTGAGACCGGCGAGTAAAGCAAATGTTCCCAGCTCACACCTAGCTCAGCGAGAAGTAGTAATAAACTCGGTCACAGTGAGCGATGCTTCGTGGATAGATCCCGAAAGTATCACTACCAATGATTCCCGCGGTCTCGTGCATAGTGTTCATGTCACATTTGACAAGACTTCTGAAGATTCCTACGATGGCCGTCGTGGTGAGAGAGCTCCGACTAGCGACAAAACCATCTCACTTGAGGTGTTTGGGTGAGAGAAATGGGAGCCGCACCACCTATATAAAGCACTCTTTCCCCCACTTCGACCTTCGTCTGCTCCTCTACCTGCAAATTTCTCGCGCCAACTGTGTTTCCATTTACAGCCAGCCGTTTTCGAAGGACGACCTACCATGGCGAGTTCAGAAGGAGAGCCCACGCCCGGCATCTCCGGCTCAGACATCCGCGATGAACCGATTTCGGAGAGCGAGACAAAAATCTCCAGCGAAGTCATCGCAAGCAATGAGCAGGCCGCGACCGAAGACACGGCAGAATGTGAGCGTTCTACCACCACTGCCGCAGCTGACACGGCTGGAATATTTTCCAAGCTTTCACAATTTCATGATCCTGCAGTCCCTCTGGCTGCAGGATTCGTCGACGGGCCCAGGTTGACCAAAGAATGGCCGACGAGGGCAGAGGAGTACAACGAGCTCCACAAAATCAGCAAAGAATCGCTCGAGAAGGAAGCGGAGCGCGAGAAGAAGCTAGAGGAAGCGACAGAGGCGGCGAGAAAGTTTCAGAAGGAAGCATGCGATATCCGAGAAGAATTTGAGGCTTTCAAAGTCACCATGGAAGAATCGAATCGTACCACCCTCGCCAAAGATCGCATTTTCGCGCAACTTGACAATGCATCGCTCAGATTGGCGGCGACGAGCATCTTGTTCGGAGAAATTGCGCTCGACACCATACCGCCATCAGTTCAAGTAGTGAGCGCCAAGGGAGAAGTGACAGTTTTGGAGGATGGCGAAATCCGACGGGCCGTAGTCCAGAAAGGTGTTGAGAAAGCGAAAGACTTACTGGGAGAAGTTGCCGCTGATCTTCTTATGCTGGCAGCTCCATTGGCGGGAGGATACCGCAATCCTTTCGACATTCCCCCGGAGGCGGTAGAAGCCGCCAGGAAAAAAGAAGGCGGTCTCTCCGTTGAGAACCTGAAAACCGCATACATTGAGCTTACTACGGCGAATGGACCTGAAGAACGGGAAACAATTGATGTCGAAGGAATGCTCGCTGATGACTCCGGTGTCCAGGAGATTGTTCGCCCACGTATGAACTCGCCTGCTCGTAGCGGAAATCTTCGTACAGCCTTTGTCAAGAAGGAATCTACTCCGGTGTCAGGAATCTCAGTGGAAAGCGACAGGGCAAAGAAGGCACCTCGCGCGAAAAGGGAGATCAAGAACGAAGAAGATGCGAAGACACGATCATCAAACGCCATGGAGGAACGCGATAAGAAAAGAAGGCGCGCAATATCTACGGTTATCGTTGAGCCTACCCCCCAGCGGATAAGGCTGACTGTGAAGAAACCGACTACTGCCATGCTCTGGTGGAAGCATGGCCACGTGGTTCCAGAGCACGCGGATACCGCACTGGAGAAGCACCAAGGAGAATCCGCCATGCGATGCAAAACAGAGCATGGTACCGGCTGGGTAACGTATGGCTCCAAAGCTGAAGGCAGCAAACAGGTCAATTGTCCCGAATGCAATAAGAAAATGACAGAACCTGCACCTTTCTACTTACCTCCCAATCGAATCGTATACCAGCTGCGCCTCGGATGGGGCATCGATGAGAGAGGAAACGTCTTGAACGAGCACGGAGTGACCATCGACTTTCCCTTCAACAACATAACAAACTACGTTGATGAGGGGAAGAATGCTGTTGATGGATGGAAGGAAGGAAGCACTTACATGAAGATACCAGTCCAGGAACAGCCATCAGGTGGAAAGAAGAACACTTCCCTAGGACCGAAGGCCTCAGAGAAAGTCTCGAGCGCTGACTCTGTCATGCCGAATTTCTTCCCAGGAACCCGAAGATCCGTAACAGGAGTGCGTGGATTCAAGGGTTACGCGGACAACATCGTGAACGTGGCAGATTTTCACGTGAAACGCTTCAAGAAGAGGGCTCCCAAGTTTGAAGAAGAGATCGGCGGGGCTGGAGTGCTGCAGGTACTGCTCCAGGGTCTGCTGAAGGAAGTACAGAAAAACACCAGTGGTCTATTTGATATCTGCAAAGATTGGTTCATTGAACGGGATATACGTGAATGGAATGATGACCAGAGCATCACTAAACTTCAGCAAGACCTCGGATTGAGAGTACGACCGAAGAAACGCAAGGCAAAGGAGATGAAGGCAGAGGATGACGACACCGGATTTCTTGGCTACCAACCGCGAAAAAACCGCAAGCAGAGTTACGGTGGCGAAGACGACACCGAAATTGATAATGGTCTGAATGAGTATAGCTTTGGCGGTTATATTGGGTACGACGAGATGCCCCCAGATCAATATGGGTTGTGAAGGCGAACAGGGAAACATGAGCGCCAGCGTGTGAAAAGCAAAGAAATGCGGTCTTAGCGGTCAGAGGTGCCGCAGTTGAGGTAAAGATCCGACAAAAATGTCTGTCGATCTAGGCAATCTTACTCAAGTCGAGCAACCCGCAGCAGCCTAGGTGGAACGGGGTCTAAGGAATTCGCTGCAGCTTTGGGTGAATATATAGAACAAAAAAATCCTAGATTGAGCAAGGCTGGCTAGGTGTTAAGGAACTTGGACGATTGAATTGGGAAAACGAGTGCACAGGAAGTGCGTGCCTGCGCATGGCTCACGTCCTGAAGCAGTGGACTCCCAGGAAAGCAAATGAATATAGATTGAAAAGTATGGAATTATGGAGAAATTTCCTCTGAGATACACATACGATACTGCAAAGTTGTGGAAAAGAGATGACCGCACACTTGAATCTTCTGCGCTGCTCGATTAGAACGTGACATAAAGACCCGCGGATTCCACAGGGGATCATGCGGTTAAGAAAGAAAAACTCCGCATCCATGTTGAATCCTAGTTCTGCGCCCTCTTGCGAGAATGCGCATGAAGAGCTCTGGAATCTGCGGCCTCGCCCAGCGCATCGTCGTCCTCATCTCGCGCCCGCTTAGTCGAATCGGACGCACCAGAAGAGATTGTGGAGGAAGGATTGGTTGAAACCGTACTGTTTGTAGAACTTGTTATACTGCTATCGCTCTTTCTGGCTCTGCGGTTTTCACTGCGGGATTCACTGCGAGTCTTCGTGTTGCGGAGTTCTTTGAGAATTTGAGTAACGATGCTTGCAGCCTTGCCCTTGACGACAGGGAATTTCTCGAATTCTTCGGAATTTCGGATTTCCGTCACATCAATGGCGATATCTTCATTGCTTCTCTCTTCTATCCACATCTCCACACTCATCTGGCGCCTGATGAACTCCCTCATTGCGTTTTTCTCTTCGATACTGAAGGATGTGGGCCAGGACACCTGGTCAACGCTTTCGCCCGGGAAGGATGTCAGCCACCTAGAGAGTCTGAATCTCATGGCGTTCTCCACGATATGAAGTTCTTTTCGTAATGCAGTAAGCTGTTCGCGAGGTTTCTGCGTTGTGGACACTTCGTCGTAGTTGGGAGGAGATATGGCAGGCTCAACGTCACGAAGACCCCAACGCGTTAACAGTCCGACGATATCCGGGTCGACGGGCGACAATGAAAGACGTTTACTCAGCTGAGCTTCCAATTCATAAATATTTCTTGCAATATTGGAGCTTGTTGCAGGCGTGACCTCCCGCTGCGCGCCTACCCAGTTTTCAACGAATATCTTGACGTCTATGAGAAAACTTGAGAGATCCTCTGTCGTGTCTTTCAGTTTGAATTCGCCTTTTTTCCCGTACTCCAGCAACGTGAGACAGGAAGCCGTGGCTGCGGAGATCTTGGTAGCGTGTGGGAAAAGGAGCACTGAGAGAATTCCGGCCCGGCCACCGACTGAGTCGTCGGATTTCTTGCTTGAGCCAGCTGTTCGAGGCTCTTGTGCAAGCTCGGATTCCTGGCCCTTCAGTCATTGTATTAGCGAAGTGCGAGCTTTGCGGAGGGAGTACCAGCATGCAACGCACCTCAGATGTCGCGATCCACCACGCTTCATAACGCTCGACCAATGTGACCTTCCGTCCTGTTTCATCAAGACCGATCTTCTTCATCTCATCTCTCATCTTTGCATTCGAGAGTCTAGAATCCGTTGGCGTTAACTTTACTGTCATATCTAATGTCGGAAGAGTTGGCCCACCTCTTGAACGTTTTTGGGTTCATTTGCGCGGTGTGTAACGACATCCGAGAACAACGAAAAGGTTTACCGTCAGAGGTAACGCGTACGCAGGAGACGCGGCGAGCACAGTTCGGGCGACTTGGAGCTTGAGGAAAGGAGATTCTTCTCTCGAGATGTGACGACAGTCGAACCTTCCAGGAAAGATGGACGAATCAGAGGCAACCTCCACTCGTCGGAAGTTAGAGGGAACCCAATGGCGGTATGGCGGTGTCGACATGGGAAGGCACGGCCGAGCCGGGGCAAGAGCGTTGGACGACATCCATCTCCTCGCTTCGCCAGTCAGTTTTCCTACACTTCAACACCGCACATCAGCGTTCTGACTTTGAAACACGCGAAAAATTGAGCTGTGATTTCTTCCTTTCAAAGCGCAACAGAAAGACAGAATGTCAGCGGGGCTGTCGCGCGCTCCGCCGCGAGCAAAGTTGTCAGCAAATGACAAGCGGAAATGGGATCGACTGAAGGCCGACAGCGAAAAGGTGAAAGAGCTGAGGGCAGCTGTCCAAGCATCGGAGTTCTACGACTATTCCTCACCTACGGTCGTGGACTCTCGCGCACGAGCGCGGGCTCGTTTCGAGGAATACGTCGAGGAGCAATTCAACGTGTCTGACATCGAGGGCATCTGGAATTCGGCCACAATCACGGATCGCACCAAAGAGTGGCTTGGTGCGCTCGCCGCTTCGCAGACGGGAACGATAGAGGCGAAAATGAAAGCGTCGACATTGTGGATTGCTAAGCAGGCCATCTACTGGTGGTGTACTCGTTTCATCCTGGATTTCTCCACGGTTTTCCACGCATGTAAGTAGACTCACCAGCCTACCCGGAGTTGAGCGTTGCTGACCTGCACGCGCAACTTAGGGCACAACAAGACCTCCGCTCATATTCATTACATCGCCGTGACCGAAGGCCTCGGCACCACTTTCCTGGAGAAGAACAACCTCTCGGACGTGGAGCTGTCCTTATTTTTTCAGCATATCATGCGGCAGTCCTATGGCGTGCAAAATTATAAGCAACATTATGTGGCGATGTTGCTGGCCTGGACGACATCGGCGAGACCGGGCACCTTCACAGTTTCCAAGCGCTACCACAAGGGGGCACGTACAGGTATCGAAGGTACAGTGCGTGAGGTCGCGCAAACACTTTACTGGAAAGACGTAGCTTTTCGTCGTCTCGAGGATGGCGACATCGCCGTCCGCGTAACGTTACGGTACCACAAAGGATATCGCAATCCCCACGCAACTGGCGCCCACTTCGACCCGTCCAAGACCTTTACGTTCCTGCCTACGTTGGGCTCACGGTTTGAGTTTGATCTCGCTTTGATGCTGACGGGATTAGCTTGGAACCGGGGGCTCTTCGTGGGGTATCAAAGCCTGGAGGCTGTCCTTGACGGAGAGGAAGAGTTTCTGCGCACCAACGCCGAAATCGAGGAGCAGGCGGTCTTTGTCCAAGCAACACGGGCGGGCGGAATCGACGTGAGCAAGCCGATGAGGATGGACGCCCTCAACACCAAGCTTCAAGAGTTATGCATTTCGATAGGTCTCATGGTCCGGTACACATATTACTCTTTTCGAAGAACCGCCATCATCGAAACACTCCGTAAGAGTGGATTGGATGCTGCGAAACGTCTGGCAAACCACGCGCCCGGTGAAAATTCTCGTCTACACTCAGATGATGAGTTTCTGCTAATCTTGACGTAGGAACGAATTCCGTAAATGACTCCTACGATAACGAAGGGTTGGCGGATACAGATATTACAGCAGATCGACTGGATATCAGCGAAACACGGATGACGTCCAAGGAGATACGCCATTGGGCGGGACAGGCAAGACTGCGTTATGACCCTGCTGCATCAGAAGACTTTGTCGACTTGCGCGGAGCATTGAAAGCTCGAGTGGCGGAAGCGAAACAGGACGACGCGCAATACGTTGAGATTGAGCTTGCACTGGCCAATCTGTACCAACAGATGCTCTTTAAATTGGACCATCTCAAGGAAACCGGTCGTATGGATGTTGACTGCGTAGTTCCGCACATCTATGCTTCTCACGCGGGGACACGTCTCCGTGAAATGGCGCGACAGTACGGACTCCATACAGAAGTCGCTGAGCTCGAAATCTTTCTCAAAGAACGGAAAATCGCACACAAGGGGATACGAAATCGGTTAACGAATGACATCAAGAAGCAACTTCTAGAAGAACACAAACAGATCCTCAAGATCAACAAGACCCAGTCATCGCGCGCCATTCCGGGCAAAGGGTATCAGCCAAAAGCGGCCACTATTGGCCTTGAGCGCGTTTCCACCGACATGGATCGAAGGTCCGCAGCAGTTGTGGATACGGTTAATGTTGACTGGACCGAGGACGATGAATCTGAACAGGATCTCGACGAGGAAACCGTGGAGCGTCATGAGACGCATGAGGGCGGACGGTCGGAGCCTGCATGCTGGGACGGGCTTGCCGATGAAATTACAATTCGCGTGGACCGGAGCGACGGAAACTACGTAGAAGAACGCAAGCAACAAAATCAATCAGTCGAAATGACCCACCAAGAACGGCGAAACGAATTCCTAGTTATGTGGGCAATGAAATCTGACTGCGAGATGCCAAATGCGAAATTACAATGTCGTTTATGCCTAGCAGATCCGACGCAACCGCAAAAGGCCAAGGATACGTTATATAGCCAGAAGAGACTGAACATGCATTTAAGGTCAGGGACCCACAGCCGCAAATCGCAACTGATGCGTGCGATCAACCTGGAGCTCAAAGCGCAGGAGAGAAATAGCATGTTACGATGTCCAATCTGCAACAAGATTCCTCGTGGGTTGGTCGGCAAACTCTCGACGAAAATGATGGCGCACATTGAAGATGCGCACCCAGAAGAGCTGTGGAATCCTGAATCGACTACAGCCGAGGAAGATGATGAGGAGGAGGAGGAGGAGCAGATGATCGCGGGGCCAAGTCGGCGTTTTTCCCGTCCCTCACGCTTCGTTGTCGATAGCGATGCTGACGACAGCGACGAACCCAGTTCCACTACGGGGTACGCAACACGTCGTCGACCTGTTGTACATGAAGACGAGGATACTGATGAAGACTTTGTCCCCGAGAAAAAGCCGCCGCGTTTCAGCGGCAAGGGAAAAGCCGCAATCCGGGACTGATGGATATTTTGCCGCCATCAACTGCATCGAGAACGATTATTCATTCGAACAGCATTATCGATGCATGGGCGATTTGGGAGCAAAGTGGCTGGAAGTGTTACGCAGTATTTGTTGCATTGAACTCATAATCAGAAGTACGGGCATTACAAGCATGTGTACCAATGTTTTCTACTTGCAGGTGCATGAGATTCTGGATGTCATGTAATGCAGGGAGGATCGCTACGGCATACCAGCGTGGACACCGCATGATGTCATTTCTATTTGCAGGGGGGTGGTAGTGTCGCTATCTGCGGGGAAGCCCTGTCGAAGATCAAAGTTTCCGTAGTGGTGTTACCGGAAGCCCAGGAGCAGCTTCATCGCCGCCACGATGCAACGCAGCGATGTTATACGGACCGTATTTGCATGTATGGTAAACTGCTAGGCATTGAGGATCGCCAGGTACGAGATACGCGTCGATGATCCCATACCGAAGCATAAGAAAATAGAGATTCACTGATCGCGCTATCGCTCTACTGGGCAAGTCATGCGGGCATGCCACAGTGAAAAAAGCGAACAAGCTCGTAATAAGGGCGCTAGATGTGGAAGGCCCTAGCGAAAGGCTATCAATGAGCAGATGAACAATGGAATGTGCTACCGACAGGGTTTGGAGTGGATGGCGAAAAGAGACGGATGGATCTCTGACAGAACTGCACCTCAGATCGCTAAGCTTCCGTGCGACCGCGAGTGAATAGATCTGGCGCAAGTGAAAAAATACATGATCACCAGCCTGCGAGCATCGTGTCAAGATGAGATGACCTGGTCCAAGTTAAAGGTTAGTTACATGTGACACCGCCAACCTCTCACAATGCAGTCGAACGAAGTGAAAGCTGCCTTCGATAGCAAATGCGAATGGCGGCAATGTTGGGCTGAGAGGAGTTGCGGGTAGATTGAATGCGCAGTCGCTCACCTTCAGCGGCGCGGCGCGATGGGATGACCCGGCACGAGGGAGAAGCGGACGAGATATCGCCCAAATCTTGAACGGCATCGATATGAGATGAATATATAACAAAACAGGTGAAAATTGTCATCGCCAACGATGTCATAGGCTGCCGACGCATCCGAAGTCAACACTTAGAGTAGGAGAAATGGACTTCGCTAGGGCCGCCAACCTGCACCGAGTGGCAGCTGTTTGATCGAGGCAAAGTGAACTGCAGCGCCGCTCCGCCAGAAGCAAGGTGTCGGTGCGCCGAGAAGAATAACAGAGCCAGGTTGACAGTAACGTTGCCCAGCCAGACGCAGCCCATCGATACGCTAGAAAGAGTCGCATACCCGCAACAGAAGTGATATCGCCCCACTGTAAGGAGGCTGTCGGGGCGCCGAGAAGGGTTGGGGAGTCAGGTCGGAAGTAACATCGCCCAGCCAGACACAGCCCATCGAAGCACAAGAAGGATTGCAGATGGGACGTAGAGACACCATCGCCCAGCTTGATAGAGACTGTCGATACACTTTGAAGGACTGGGGGGGAGTCAGGAACGTTGTTAGAGGGAACTTCGCTGGGCCAGCAGCAAGTGGGCGATGCGCCACGAAGGATTGGAAGTAGACGGGAACATCGTTAGTAAGGACATCACCAGGCGAGCAGTAAGCGGGCGATGCCGCGTGAAGGTCTAGGGAACAGCTAGGAACATATGCAGAATGTACCATCGCTCAGCGATGGAGAGGCTAGCGATGTGACAAGAAAAGGCCAGGAAGGAGAGGAACAGGTGGAGAATGTAACATCGCTAGCAATGGAGAGGATGGTGGTGTAATGAGGAAGGGCCAGAAGGACAGGGAATAGCCGGAGAATGTGCCATCGCTCAACAATGGAGAGGCTGGCGATGTGACGAGAAGGGTAGAGAAGGGAAGGGAACAGATGTAGAAGGTACTTTCGCCGGGCCATGGGGAGGCTGGCGATGTGAT
>NW_017253365.1:2132145-2135337 GCF_001642045.1 Paraphaeosphaeria sporulosa
ATGGGGAGGCTGGCGATGTGATGAGAAAGGGTCAGGAAGGAAAGGGAACATATGTGAGAGTGCTTTCGCTCAGCAATGAAGAGGCTGGCGATGTGTTGAGAAAGGGCCAGGAAGCAGAGGGAATAGATGCAGAATGTAACATCGCTGGCGACGGAGAGGCTGGGCGATGGGTAAGGAAGGGAGGGGAACATATGTAGAAGGTACTTTCGCTGGGCCATAGGAAGACTGCCGATGTTCAAAGAAAGTGTTAGGAGTTGATGAGAAGTTGCATAGAACTTGCTATCGCTTAGTGGGCAATTAGTTGTCGATGGGCGAGGAAAGTATTCCAAGCGGGTGTGAAAGGAGGTGGAACATGCTATTGCCCTTTCGGGCGAGATTATCGACGTACGAAACAGGGCTCCGGAAGGGCAATGGCCTTGGGTAGAATATGCCATCGCTAGGCTATAGGAGGGTTGGCGATGCACTGATAAGGCTGTGATCGTGCGACTGAATGCTATCGCATCTGCTATCGCTACAGCGGGTTGAGGCGGCTGCCGTGTCGAGAACAGTACCACGGGGTGGGACTATCAGCTTGGAGTGTGTTTTCGCTGACGTTAGGGCGCAGCGCCGATGTGCAGCAGTGGACAGTGAACTGTTGCCACCTTCCTTGGGAAGCGTATGCTATGCAAGATCGCTGGGATTGACTTGGCTCTTCGAAGGACCAAGAGACTTTCCTCAGAACGAATTCAGTAATTCGTCGCTACCATCGCCATTGGTCGTCGATGCCCGAGTGGGCTTCTGTTGAAGCGCAGCAGGGTCAAGACCGCCAGGCCCAGCCATTCTATCGAACAAAGCAGAGCGTTCGCAGGGACAGGGAGTACATGAATCGCTGCCCTTGCACGCGATCGCAGACGTCTTGCGCGCTTGCTCTCTACAAATTTGAATCAGAGCACAGCCGACATCGCCAGCAATGTGTTGCATCGTCGAAGAACATGAGCCATGAGGTAATGAAAGTGGCAAGAGGTATCGCCGCGTGTGCTACTCGTTCTCGATGTGCGTGGAACGCACGGAAGAGCAGCCTGACCAGGCTCGCTAGGTTTGTGATGCGGCGTCGAGGCAGGAAAGATTGTCGGCTGCACACGCGAGGGATTAGTCGCTGCGCACGTGGCCAGCTAACGAGGTGTTGCATATGGTAGCAGGACTAGGCTCGCTGGACGTGTGATGGGGCGTCGAAGTAGAACGAAGGTGGGTTGCATAGTAGGAGGGATCAATCGCTGCGCGCGGGGCTGGTCATTGAAGCATCAAGCACAGCAGCAAGACTAGAATCGCTGGCTGGAAGCAAGCGCGGAGGAGGAGACTGTTGTGTCGTAAGCCACGGCGCCATCTTCATCGCCACGTCGAAAGCTGCTTGGTGAGGCTCTGGCGGTTTATGCTGGGTAGTGGCGAAGCGCAAAGGTTGAGGTTTTGCTGGGCGGGAGAAGACGTGTCGACGCACCCTCTGCTGGCAAAGCACCGGGGGGCGCGAGCCGCCGCCGAACCTGGCGTCGGCTATCGATGCAGCATGCGCTCCATTGCGGTTGATGGTGAAGTGCAGCATGGCCAGAGTCGCTGGGCTTGGATCGATGTGTCGATGGGCGAAGGAATCTGAGCGCGGACGACCAGCATAGCCAGCGCGGATGTTGACCGAGCCAGCGGTGTGAAGGGGTTGTGCGGGCACGATGTCGCTCCCTCCGACGCGAACATCGACGAGCTGCCAACATACGCGCTACTCGTGCCGCTGGCTGGGGCGTGCTGGGTGATGGCAGAACGACTTGAGTGCAAGAATCATGCCTGACGTGTCGCTGGATGGTGGTAGGGCGTGGCGAGCGCTGGGGCACCGCGTGGTAGCGGAGTCGCTACATCCGGAGGCACTGGTCGATGAGCACGGCATGGTACGGCGAGGGGCTGTGGTGGCGAATGGCCCGACGGATGTGGTCTGTCGAAGGTCCGGCACACGAAGAAGGCATTGCGCACGTATATGATCGCCGAGGGGAGGCGGCTTGTCGATCACGCGGTTGCGGGGGCTGCGGTCCGCAATGTAGACCATCGCCCAGGCAAAGGTTGAGTGCCGATTGCACGCACGCCGTGACTGGGTCTGAGCGTCGACATAGCTGCTGAGGCTCGTCGAGCGTGGGGGTGGAAGATGCGGGAAGACCAACGTGGTGCTTTGCTGCCACACAGCCAGGCGACGACATGCATCACGGCTGGGGCTGCTGGCGGTCTCCGAGGATCGCTGGTAACATGACAGACCAGCGGCAGTCGCAGGGTGCAGGATATACATGTTGGATTTCCTATCGGTCGTCCGGCTCCTCTCCATCGTCCACTTACTGCCGTGGCTGCACTCCTCGTCGCCAGGGCCCCGCCATGCGGCCGACTCCGTGCTGGGGCAACTTCGCGACGCAGATGCAATGCCATGGCGACTCCTCGCCGCCAGCCGATACCATGGCTATGCCTCCGCTGCCGAATCAGTGCCACGGCTTTCCCCGTCATCCCCAATCACGTCTCTCGTCGCTAGCCAGATTCCTCGTCGTCGACTCGAACTAGTTGGTCACCTCGACAGCACTCTCGGCCAGAGCGATCTTCGACTACGGGGCAGAGCAGATGTGCTGGACGGCAGTAGCCCGTTGGTGGTGAGGTACTCGACATACCACACCGTGCGGCGTGGGTGAGGGTCGTACGCTGCAGGCGTTAGCGAAGAGTCAGGCACCCAGGTTGAGAATTTACATTCAAGCGCCAGACTGCGGCTCATGGTTGGATGCAGTTTGGCGATGCGCACCTACTAGGTGTCGGCGATACTGAGTCTAAAAGCGTCGTCATCTCGCCATTCGGGCGGGAGCACGCGTGCAGCGATTCAAGGCCAAGACTGCAGCGATTCATGGTCAAGGCTGCAGCAGCGGCAGTGGTGGCAGCCAGCGCCCTATTGTGCAGCAACCTTTGTGTGCTTATGCTGCATTACCCTACTACGCATCGATGGGATTTCGAGTGGCTTTAGCATTTAGCTACTTAGCCCGTGACCTCCTAACTACGCACAGGTGCTATTCTCTTGACGATAGGCATTGCCTGTACGCATCTGGCCGTCGTAGTAGTAGTAGTAGTAGTAGTAGTAGTAGTAGTAGTAGTAGTAGTAGTAGTAGTAGTAGTAGTAGTAGTAGTAGTAGTAGTAGTAGTAGTAGT